>NW_024037828.1:0-165802 GCF_016077235.1 Cyprinodon tularosa
AAGGTGAAAAGATAATAATTCAAAATATTAATGGTCCGCTTAAAACAGATAAATTGTTTCAAGTCATCACTGGAATCTCTGGGCAAACAAACAACTGGCTTTTAATGGCAGAAGAAGCAGCTAAAACAGTGTCTAATGATTGTCTTGTGTGTATGGGAGCCAGACCGCTGTTACGTGTGGTTCCTGCCACCATAACTCCTCAATGTCTTCTAAATATAATGAATTATATGGTCCCAACTGATAATTGCACCTATTGGGATAAGATCTATCCCCTGACCACAGCTGAGAAAAAAAAAAAAAAAAAAAAAAAAAATAATAATCTTTTTAAAAAAAGTAGCTGTGGCAAATTTCACCTTGATTTTACCTGTTTCTGTTACATCACTCACAACAGATGAATTGTTAACGACTGCAAACAGCATTTTACCTCACACAGAGCATACTAGAAGGAGGAGGGCATCTGAAAATGCATGGAGTGGAGATGACCCTACTTATATTGATAGCATTGGTGTACCCAGGGGTGTTCCTGATTAGTATAAACTAGCCAATCAAGTTTCTGCAGGATTTGAATCTTTCTTATGCTGGTGGTGTACTCTAAATAAAAATGTAGACAGAATCAACTACATCCATTATAACGTCCAGAGGCTGGGAAATAAAACAGAACAAGGCTTCTCCGCCGTCCATGAACAATTGTCAGCTACCTCTCTGATGGCTTTCCAGAACCGTATTGCTGTTGACATGTTGTTAGCTGAAAAAGGTGATGTGTGCTCTATTTTTGGAGATCAGTGTTGCACCTTTATTCCCAACAACACTGCTGCAGATGGCAGCCTCACAAAGGCCCTTGAAGGCCTTCGCTCTCTTAACAGCAAAATGAAAGACCATTCTGGAGTTGACACAAAAATGTGGGATGGATTTGGAGACATTTTTGGTAAATACAAACAATTGGTGCTTTCTATTTTAATGTCTATAGCTGTATTTGCCGCCATCTTGACCTTATGTGGATGTTGTTGTATTCCATGTATTAGAGCGCTGCTAAATAGACTAATTACCACTGCAATACAACCCATGAAAGCAGAAATGTATGCCCTCATGCCCACTGAAAAATACCCATCTGATGATGAAGACAGCGCAGAGGATGAATCTCTTTGCATTTTCCTGACTTTTATCCTAATTCCAATGACATTAACAGTAACCCACCAGTTTAAAGTACCTCTGAGTGTACCCTTTACAGCTACAACATGATTTCATAGTTGAAAATCTGAAGAGAAGTAACTACTGAATGATAAAATAAATAGCTTAAAGTGAATAAACAGGAGGGAAATGTTGGATTAATTGTACAAGTTATTCTACTTTAATCATATTATACTTATACATTCATATTTACACATTTGCATATTCCTGTATACTTGTATTACACAAAGTGTTGAAATGTTTCACTTGCTGTCTTTCCAGTGGGCACCGTTACATCAATTTGATGTTAAAGATTGGTCAAGATTTTGACTTCCATGATAATTATTCTACAGAAGCTTATAGTTGTAAAAAGGTCCAACCAATAAATCAATCTAGCATCCAAATACTGCCTCATATTGCTAATAAACATATTTGAACTTAAAACAATATCTCTGCACAAAAACTTAACATCAAACTGACGTTGATTTGATGTCTGGGAATAAGGTATTGAATTGATGTCATATTGATGTCTCAAAGCATCTTGGGATAAGGGACTTTGCAACAAGCATGAAGCTATTAAAATCTTGGTTGTGTTATTCATGCTGAAAATACATGCACCATTTGACCACCAAATGTGGGGAAATGCATTATATTTCAAAAAACATTTTTGAATTACCAATTATTTTATTTATTTTTTTATAATTTTTTTTTTTTTTTTTTTTTTTTTTTTTTTTGCAACCCGGACAAGCGCGGGTTGCAAATTGTCGGAAACTGACGAATTACCAATTATTTTCAAAGACCAATTCCTCACGGTTTATATACTTTGAAAAATAAACGTTTAAACGTAAGTGAAGTGTGATTGGACGATCGTTGTCACGTGAGTGTTGGACTTACGGTTGCCAGCCTACATTATTCAGAATCACTTCCCGCCAGAAGCTCCACCTTTTGCTGCAATTTTTGGTTTGAACGCGCTCTTCTCGGCTAAAAAAAGGTTTTTTGTTGGTAAGTACATTATAGTTATATTTTTGTCATTATTAGTGTACACTGACTAATCTTTCAAAACTTTCATGCTAGCAGTTAGCCAGCTAATGCGAATGGATATGCATATTAATGCTCAACCGCAGTAAATGGCACTATCGGAAATATTTAAAAGATACAGAATTAGCTGGGAGAATTTAATGTGTGTATCTGCGTGTGTGTAAGTATAGATAGAATTTAGTTTCATGAAGATATAAAGATATATAGGCATTATATTTCTGAATTACATCTCCGTCCAGTTGATGGCGGTAATGCACACAGGATGCAAACTGCCAGAAAACTCAATAGAAGAAGAAGATGGCACTATTGGTCTCCGCCAGTCACGTGACATTTGTTGCTAAGACGCCATTTTTGGTGGAAAAGGCGTAGTGTAAACAACCGCAGCATAGCTAAACGAAGGACTAAAGGATTGAGTTTGTTTCTCTGACTATATGGAAAAAGTAAGCAGAATGCGAAATTACAGTACTGGTGTCGTGCCAAGGTAGTTATCCCTGCGAAAATTTGTATCCCCTCGTCGGGAGCGCGCACGGAGTAGGAAGATCAACCCGAGTTTACTCCGCCTCAATTCCAACGTGCAGAACTTGAAATTTGAAAGGTTTTACGTGTATGAAAGTTGAGCTTTACTGTTTTATTCTTTATTTCACATGTTATAGCAGAATATCGCCGGTGATATTGATCTAAAACTAATAATAAAACACAAACGTTTGCTTGAAAGCTGGTCGCTGACAGCAGTGTCTCCTCCCTCTGAAAGCAAACAGATCCTTGTTCTTTTCCACAAGTTCTTTAAAAAAATCTCTCATTGTTTCACAGTGTCCAAATGTTCTCATCCCATTGAAAACTGTTGTAAACCATATACTTGTAATAAAAATGAAATAGAAAATGGAGTGCACGTCATTAAAGACTATATGCAGAAGGAAAATAATTTTTTCCTGGTTGAAATTTAGTACTTAAATCTATATTTGTGTTTATAGTAACTTACAATTTATCTATGTTGTACTATCCTTAATAAACAGTTTGTGTTCTAACATCAGCCGTTTTAGTTCATCCCATATTGTCAGAACTGGCAATATGGGATGAAATAAAACCTACTGAAATCTGTTCCCCCTGTCTAAATCAGACAAAAAAGGCCCCAGCTTTTTCATTTTTGGCTTATAAGCATCTTTTATGATGACAATTTATTCCTGAAACTTTGGATGGGATGGACCTTTATTTCTTAAAGTTACAAGAAGGGAACAAATTATAGCAGGCCACCTACTATAATCTGTTCCCTCTGTCTAAATTAGGCAAAAAAGGTCCCAGCTTTTTCATTTTTGGCTTATAAGCATCTTTTATGATGACAATTTATTCCTGAAACTTTGGATGTGATGGACCTTTATTTCTTAAAGTTACAAGGAGGGAACAAATTATAGCAGGCCACCTGCTATAATCTGTTCCCCCTGTCTAAATCAGACAAAAAAGGCCCCAGCGTTTTCATTTTTGGCATCATAAAAGATGCTTATAAGCCAAAAATGAAAAAGCTGGGGCCTTTTTTGTCTGATTTAGACAGGGGGAACAGATTACAGCAGGTTTTATTTCATCCCAGATATAGATTTAAGTACTAAATTTCAATTACTAAAAATTTCATTACTAAAAATGTATGTTTCCAGGCTGCAATTCTTTACTGTACAGGTTTTCACTATGTGGGCTCGAGCAGTATGGAAGGAGCGAGGTCGGGAAGAGGAGGGAGTCATCCCCAAGTCTTGGATAAAGGAAAAAGTTGTTTACTGGCCACCTGGCACAGATGCATCCAAAGCCATGCAGAAAATGGCTACACCAGACGAAAAGTGGAGGAAATTTGTGCTCTCCAAAAGCAAATTTACCTCAAGTATGTTAATATCAATTGGAATAACATATGTCTACTTAATAAAGCATCTTTCATGAATATTAATGCTGATGCATCATTTTCATTAATTCCAGTGGACAAAGAAGAGTGTGAGACCTATGAACTCACTACGGCAGCTGAGGATGATGAGGAGCAGCTAATTCATCCAAGGCCCAAGAGGGTGGTCAAGAAGAGGACCTTCGAAGACTTTGTTGAAGGTATGAATAGGAAACTGTTACTGAGCATGTTGTTTGATATTGTGACTTTCAAAAAAGAACATGACATCATTGTGCCTGTAAAAATTCTCAGTTATCCGTGTCATCAACAGCAAACAGGCTTAAATTCAGAGGCAACCGGTCTTTTGCTCAGTTCATTCTGAAAATGTTTAACTCCTACCTAGGAGTTCTCGTCAGGTCTGGTGGCTCGCACTAGAGCAACTTGCAGTTGGTGCACTGCTGTTTTTAAAGAACACGGAGGCTCATCCTCCTAGGCGCATTCTAAGTCAGATGCAAGTCAGTGATCCATCTGTCACTGTTCTGGGTTGTTACAAGCTATTATTTGGTGTTAATGCTCCTAGGAAGATGGGCCTCCTTGTCCTGTAAAAATGCAGCAAACGGAAGGTTGCTGAGTGCGAGGCACAGGAAAAGAGTCCTGGATAAGGGGTCTAAACGTTTTCAGAAAAACTAGTGGAAGTCAGGGTGCATCGGATTTAAGCCTGTTTGTTGTTCCATTGGTGTAGTTATGTGACTGTTTAATGTGTTACACAGATCATGACGAAGAACCTGCTGAGACACCATCATCTAGTTTTGGATGTAGTAAGTTTAAGAACAAACCGAACAGTATTTGGATTGGTAGTATTAGTATTTGAATTAGATCTAAGAGATATGCCTGTCTAACTGCATATTGTGTTACTGATTGCAATTCAACAGGTTCATCAGTTAATAAATCACAGAGCAAAATGTCCTGCAGTGAGGCAGATTCATCTTCATAACATAGTAACCATGTGTATTGCAGAAATTTAAATTATCTGTGTGTAGAGATGAGTCTTTTTTAATGTTGCATCAACATTTACAATCCAACAGGCCCTGTCCTTACAACAGTGCCAAAGAAATATAACAGATCTATGTTCAGCCTCATGGAGAATCAGGAATCTGGCCAGCAGGAAACCCTGGAAATGCCAGTAAAGTCTACATCCACCCCACTATTGCCCAAGAGATCCCGGTCCAGCTATGAGGGATCTTCCCAACAGGAAACCATGACACATGAAACACCAACTCATCGCAACAGGTCCAGATCCACATCAGTGCATCATTCCACCCATCGGTAGGGCTCCGCAATTAATTGTAAACATTTTTAAAAATATTAACATTTCTTTTTTTTCCAAAAATTATTAAATAAAAATTGTTACTGTTACAAATGTTCTTTCAAAGAATGAATAATAAATCGCGTAAAATAGTGATTTCAATACTAATCAAAGTAATTATTTTTGTTATATTTTTATACTCCCAGTCATCAGAGATCTCCCCAGGAAAGAACCTCACCAATGTGCCGCAGTAGTTTCAGATCTCTCTCAAGTCAACACTACAGATCTAGGGACATCCACCAGAGATCTCCCCAGGAAAGAACCATGGAAACCCCAGTGCATCAGAGAAGGTCCAGATCTACCTCAATGCATCATTCTACCCATCGGTAGGACTCTGCAATTCAATTGATTTTATTTGTAATTCTGGTTGTATTGGTACACTCTAAACATTTTTGAAAACATTATTCTTACAAATATTATATTAAAAGCTAAGTGATCATTTCTCAGAAAGAAATGGAACCCTTTCTCAAACATTGTTGTGAAATTCAAAATCTTCAAAGAAGAATCTTAAAAGAAATGCCACTGATGAAGAATATAATTGCACAATTGGAGGTCTTGCAAGAAAAGAACTGTGGAAACACCAATGCATCATAACAGGTCCAGATCCACGTCAAGGCGAAGCCAGAAATCCAACTTCAGATCCCAAGAGTTGGCATCCTCCCATGAGAGCAAAAATGCTTTCCCAATGGAACCAAAGAGTAAGTGTGTTCTAAAAACAAGTCACAACCCGTTAATACCTTATTGTGCAGACTATTAAGTGATATTTCTGTCTTTTGTTTTACATTGAGAGTTCCAAAGGAGAGTGCTTTTTTTGCTGGCGGACATTAGAGCAAAACTCTCTGAAGCTGGCCTGCGATCGCTGCCCCTGGACTCAGTGTTTCATCTGGAAGTCATAGACTCCATGGATGACCTCAAAGACCTTAATGAAAAGCTGAAATTTGATGAAAAGAAAAGAAAACTGGTGGTAAGTTGACTGGGAAAAATCCAAACCATTCCAATTCAGGATTGTTTTTCAGCGTAACAGTAGATGGCACATGCTCCTTTTTTGGTGTGTCAGGAGGTTGGTGCTCACACTGATGTCTTTCTGTACCCTGGGGACATACGATAGTTTTTACCGGAGATAACTCTGCAATTTGTTTTGTGTGTGTGCACCTTTAGAAAAAAGTAACAGGGCTGAGTCACAAAAAAATCTGTGTTTAACATTGTTTTGATGTTACAAATCCACACTACATTTCATACCCTAAAAATACCCCCGTAAGTGTGTATTTATACATAATGTAAGCAAAATGATTTCTTTAGACAGGACAAATGGTGAAGATTGGTGGAGCCAGCCTTCGGGAAAATGTGAGCAACATCATGAGAAGGTTAGTCTCCCTCCCCCCATGTAAAACCATATTTTCACCTACAGACAAATTTGAAAAAAAATTCTTCAAAGTAGGCAGGGATACACAAGAGGGGACGTGTTCAGTTGGGAGGAAAAGGAGCCGTTAGCTTGATTTGTCATATTGAATCATGGAGAGTCCGCAGTGAGCAGAGTATATGCTGGTAGTTACGACACGGTTTGGTCTTCTAAGGTGGAAGATTTTCACCCACTTCATGTTGAGGGAGTCATTGTGACACACAGAGGGTCAGTCTTATCAGTTGGAGCTGCTGGTTCAAGGTGCTGACTCAGTGAAGCCCGAATCTGGCGCTGCCAATGGAGGAGAGGCTTAGTCCAGTTACATATCATCATCCCACTTTGTAATCCAGGCCGGATCAAAGGGAAGTTTGCGCATCAGGATTCAATTATAATGTGGACAAGTAACATGGTTATTCTAGAAAGGGAATTTCACAGCAACCGCGATGAAGTTAGTTCTAGGATGGACAGCTGATATCCGCCCTCTGTGACGTCTCCCTCCTGTTCTAGCCGATACAAGGAGGCTGATGTGGGACCAAATTGAATTATTAAAGAGGAATTTTAAATTGTATGTATCAATCCACCATTAAATGCTGCAAATGTATTTTCAAATCCTATTTATAAATGGACGTTTTAAAACAATTCATAAATTGTAAAAGATAATTTCTTATTCCACTTCCATTTTTTTTTCACCTTGCATTTTCAAATCCTTTTTTCAATTTGCATTTACTTTTTACTTTACCTTCTGCGTTTAGCTTTCCATGACATTTCTGGTTTCAGAGCTCACTGAAAACCAGCTAAACCAATCAGTTACTCCACCAGCCCTCTCATTGGTGTCACTGTCTAACCAATGTGTTTTTTGTGTTTTTAGATTGCCATCTTTTAGATAGACACATTTATGTATTTTCCGCATATATTGTTAAAACAGTTTGGTGTCCCTGTCATGTTGTGAGTCTGTTTTTTAAAAAAGTTAACTATTTTTCATAAAAATGTCAAAAGTCACATTCTTTTCATTCCTACTTTAGTGGCCCCAATAGACTGAAGTTCAGTTTGTCCTAAGAATTACATAGCAGAGGTCAACTTTAAAATTTGACTAACACTTTGGCTGCAAATTTTGTGGAAGGACCCGTATTTGTCCAATGTACCTTGACCTGACCTTGATTTAATTTTGTATGTGTTTGACAGAGTCCTTACAAATAAGCTTATGTCTGGACTTGGACTTGGACATGGATGGTGGTGGTGGAAAAGGAGCCTTTCGAAGAATGAGCCTTTGCAAGGTCATGATAGGTAAGTAGAATTTCAGTTTTGGCTCTGTCACCTATCTAGACTGACCTGCCTATTGCCTATATAAGAGTTACCCAAGTGCAGTCCTCGAAAGCTACCATCCTGCAACTTTTAGATGCGTCCCTACTTTAACATACATGACTCATAAGGCTGAATTCCCTCACTAGCTCTGCAGAGGCATTCTAACGAGCTAATCATTTGATCCAGGGGTGGTAGAGGAAGAACGTATCTAAACATTGCAGGTTGGTAGCTCTCAAGGACTGTACTTGGGAAACTGGCCTAACCTGGCCAGCCAGACTAACTTGCTGTATACACAGCGGATCAGTCTGGTAACCCCAGGGTTCCACTGGAAGCGGAGCGTCCGCTGAGCGTCTGCGTCACGGTTTC
This sequence comes from Cyprinodon tularosa, assembly GCF_016077235.1. NCBI lineage: Eukaryota > Metazoa > Chordata > Actinopteri > Cyprinodontiformes > Cyprinodontidae > Cyprinodon > Cyprinodon tularosa. The sequence goes on from NW_024037828.1 coordinate 8,497, forward strand.
TGCCCAGCACTCTATTCCACCAGGAGCGTTTCAGAGTGGAACGGCTCGGCGCTCCGATCACGTTGTGACCCAACAGTAGTAAACTTGTAGGCTTTAAATAGAACAATAAAGTGATTATTTGGTCAGTGCTACCTGCGTTTTGCATCCGCGTTCTTTATCTGCTCTTTTTCTTTTCTTGCGTTGTCCTTAGCTATAAAAGGGATGCATCGTATCATATAAAAAAGTGGATTCTCCTCTTCCAGTATAAACATCTCGTCATCCATGGTGTTAAATATCAATGAGATTCTCCCGTGTCTTGGTGCTGGAGCCTCAGGTTATGTTGTTTTGATGCGGGACTAACAACAGCATTATTAGAACCAGATTTGATGCAAAAAACCCCAAGCAGCATGCTCTTTTTTTCAATTTGAGCAAACTGCCCAATTAACCATTTTTGCTGCTTTTATCTAAAAAAGTGTAAATGTAAGATAAACGTTCTACTCACTTGTACTTTCTTAATCTTCCAAGGCACACAGCAAAAAAAAAAAAAAATAAATAAATAAATATATATATATATATATATATATATATATATATATATATATATATACATCCATTTTCTTACACCCTTATCCCTCAGTGGGGTCGGGAGGTGCTGGTGCCTATCTCCAGCCATGTTCTGGGTGAGGGTATGTATATATATATGTGTATATATATATATATTAGGGCCTGGCGATAATTCAATAACGATATATATCGATCGATAGACGTGTGGCGCAATAAAAAAAAAGAGGGTCGATAAAAGTTCGATAAAAAAGAAACGCAGTTTTCCTTCCTTCTCATTGTAGCCTAGCATGTAGGTTTATGCTAATCACTGCTTCCTCCCAACCAATCACAATCGCGGACCCAGGCATGCCGTCACCAAGCGCCGCCCTCTCAAACCACAACACAGAGCACATGAAGATGTGCAGCAAGGAGAGGCGGAGGAAATTGTTTCAAAGAAAGGTTTTTGTAGTTCGGCAGTCTGGCAGTATTTCGGTCATGGCAAGTCGGACCAAAAACAAACCACAGTCATCTGGAAAATGTGTAGGGAACCAGTGAAAACCAGTCTGATAACGAAACCAACTTTTTTTAATCATCTCAGCCGCTCACAGCCGCAGGAGTACGAGCTGTGTAGGCCCCGGTGCGGCTCTCCTCCGAGGAATCTTCGGAAAATATATATATATTTTCAGTTCTGGGCAGTTTCCCACGTAGTTCTAACAATTGAGATAAAAATGCTGAAGGGCCAGAAACTTCAAAGTAATAACTCAGGTTAAAGCAGGAAACGGGGGCGGCGGTGGGGGGGCATTTATTTATTTGTTATATTTATTTTGGTCACTTTTCTGGTCACTTTAGTTTATTCTTTGTCAGTATTTATTAATATAACTCAGGTCTCTTAAGTTATTTTTCTTTAAAACAATTCTGTTATGGTTAAAAAAGTTGGTTAAATAAAGATTTAATTAGAAGTCTGTGTTTGTGTTTTTTATTAAAATTAAATCATTTAGCAATATTATAAAAAGTCCAGGCAGAGCTGAACATAAAATATGGTTTCAAATCTTTTCAATAATTATCGATATCGATCAATATGCATTTTTTTTTTATCGATAAGCTTTTTTTCTATATGGCCCAGCCCTAATATATATATATATATATGTGTATGAGAGAGAGATTTTAATCTTCAAAGAAACAATTCAGGACACACCCCTCCCCTCACATTTATGTGGAGGCTGTGTGCAGTGTCATATGTTCATAGATCTCTGTGCATGTGTGTATTTATGTTTTCTTTGCACCCTCTCCCACACCAACACACAAATGGGAGTCACAAGAGGAACTGACAAGTCCTTCCTTAGGTGGGGCGCTCCTCCATGTTGATCTTATACTCAAAACTTGTACAATTTGCTTTTTTTTATCTTTTCAGATTCCATTCAGCTATCACAGCCTGGAGCCAGTGAAGCTGACATTGTTTCCCGGATGGCGGCCTATTTGCGTTCAGCGCCAGACAGGAAAGGTGGTGGTGGTCGCAAGACTGCTGCAGCTCAAAATGTTTAATGACTGCAAAATCTATAAAGTATTTCACTTTAGTTCATTGCTGTTGTTTGTGTACAATTTATAGTTCACATATCTGTAGTCAGTTGCCTGTTAAACTACACAGCTGTTGAAATCAATGTTTTGTAATGTTTTAGAATAAAAATGTTTTGTTATACTTGTATGTTTGATCTTTGAGAGAATGCCATGGGGGAATTTTTGTAGAAAAATAGCAATTGTAGAACATCAACTTAGTTTAGATGATCCAAAAATGATTAATATTAGAACTATTGACAATATGCTTTACAGAATTGCTATTTTAAAGGCCATGCATGAAACACTGCAGAACTGCAATACAGCTGTCTTGTATTTCAAACAGAATTGGGTTTGTTTAGGCCATTTCCTTCTCAAAGGAACTTTTTTTTTTTTAATCCTAAGGAAGGTCCCGTTAGACCGCACATTTATCTAAGTAAATGAAGCCAAGTCTGTTTGAAATACAAAACGTTGCAGAATCTTTCCGTCTGTGCATATTTTTAAATGTTTTTATTTGCAAATGTTTGACATAAAAACAATGTCAAAATAACATCAATATCATTATTTGAGTGAAATTTTACAAAAGCTTGACATTGAAGTAATGTCAAAATGACATAAATAAAATCATTATTTGACATGCATCAAATTGATGTCAAAGGACTGATGTCAATTTGATTTACGTTTTTTGACCAAATTTTGATAACAATTTGATATCGGTGTTTGATGTCAAATTGATGTTTAATTGACATCTTTTGCCCACTGGGATGCTTGTTATTAGTGTGTGCAGGAAGAAAGGTCAAGGAGAATGGAGAATTGCACGTACTGGCACCGGATGAGGAGTGAAGCTCTCCTTATCTTATGATATTGTATGATGTGATGCAAAACTTCTGGTTCCGACTGGTTTTCACCTCCTCCTCCCTTTTAGCAGTTGGAACCAACATTGTAGCTAGGGCGTTCCTTAATAAAGGCTTGTAAGGGCAGAGCTGTTTCAGAGTGGTTTGGAGAATTGTAACTGAACAGTCTCTGATCACTCTCCTTGCAAGTAAATCATACTAAATTATCTGTGTCTTTCTTTGTACAGGTTACTGAATAAGGTGTTTGGTGTTTAAACCTAACAATTATGTTGCATACTGTCGAAGAGCTCCAGAAGTGTGGGAGCTTTATGATGACCTGCAGAAAGCAGTGAAGACAGTGTCTGAAAACAACAGAATAACACCACATGAAGCGTTATACACAGCAGATGACAAATCTGACCAGAAAGATATTTTTGCTACCAATGACGAGAAGAATAAACCAAAAAAAGAAAAGTGCCCTGCATTTGCTGCATCCAAATGCTGTTTTGGAAATACTGTTCAAGGTAAATGTAGTGCAAAGGCTTCACGACCATCATCATCAGATGTGCCAGACGTCTCAGAAACTGAAAAAGGATCAACAGAAAATATTCAAGTTGGTGGTGGGAAATGTGAGGGAAAACAGGAGATTTCATCCACTCAAGACTTGAAAACCAAGCAGAAACCTGAGCCTGAACCAAAGGAGACACTTCCAAGTATATTGGCTGACTTTAATAGGGAATAAGCAGATAAAAATGAAAAGGTTCATGCAATGACTACATCAAAGGATGGCGAAGCCAAACGGAAACGCTCTGTCCAAAATTCTGAATGTCATTCAACAGTTTCAACTGCCGCATCAGATGTGCTAAAGGTCTCAGAAAGTGAGAAAAACGTATCAGGTAAGATCCATCAGAATTCAGGTCTGGAAGTTGATTCAAAAGTTACAAGAATACAGGCACAAATAAAAAACAATCATCCAACAGATAAAGGTGTGTTTGAAAACAGTAGGGAGCCAGTTCCTCCAACCCAAAAAAATCAGAAAACTTCTCATCCGCCTCCCTGCACTGAACGGCTTCATGCAGATCCATCATTTGAGGCAAAAACAGTCAAAGTGGGACTATTACAAAACGGAAACAAGCTTGGACCTTGTAGATTTGACCAAGAAAATCTCTCTGTGTCGAACACTTGTGGATTTGATGCCCTTTGTGAGTGTTTATGCAGTGCTTTCTGTGACAGCTCAGCTTTTCAAAATTTTGTAAGGAAGAACAGTGACACTCCCATCTTGCAGCTGGTAAAATCTATGGCTACAGATGGGGTGACCCCAGATATATATTCACAGAGGGCATTGCTGCTTAGTACAATATTTCAAACCTTCCAGGTGAGGCCTGGTGACTACCATATCAATGCTGAGTGCTCCATCTCTGCGCTCATTGGAAGATTAATGAGAAATGTACCCACCGCTTACCTCTCCAAACACTGCTCTTCACAGTACTGCCACCTAAACAAGGGAGAAACAAGGAAAGTATCGTTTGTTTCACCTGACCTCTCAGTCCTGATGGAATGTAGATGAGTCAACTTAAGACTTCAGTGGAAAACGGACTCTTCCTTTCTGCGTCTCTGTGCCGTCAAAAACTACTAAACGAATCAGAATGTCCCGACGAATGTAAAATGGAAGGCGACACCCCAGGAGAAATGATCTGCATTGGAGATGTTACTCACAGCTACAGCTTTGGGGAAATAGTATGCATTGACCTGGAACTTGACAATAAAACCCATTTTTCTTTGAGAGAATTTCCATCAAATATGGCTCTACAAGGAAAGACATTCACTTTGAGAGGAGTCATCGCTTTCAGGGGCGGCTCGACAGAATATATTGGACATTATGTTGCATACTGTCAAAGAGCTCCAGGAGTGTGGGAGCTTTATGATTACCTGCAGGAAGCAGTGAAGACAGTGTCTGAAAACAACAGAATAATACCACATGCAGCGTTATACACAGCAGATGTAAAAGGAGACACAAGTATATCGGTTGACTTTAATAAGGAAAAAACAGATAAAAAAGAAAATGTTCATGAAATAACTACATCAAAGGATGGCAAAGCCAAACGGAAACGCTCTGTCCAAAATTCTGAATGTCATGCAACAGTTTCAAACGCCACATCAGATGTGCTAAAGGTCTCAGAAAGTGAGAAAAACGCATCAGAAAAGATCCATCAGAATTCAGGCCTGGAAGTTCATTCAAAAAATACAAGAATACAGGCACAAATAAAAAACAATCATCCAACAGATAAAGGCGTGTTTGAAAACAGTAGGGAACCAATTCTTCCAGCCCCAAAAAAGCAGAAAACTTCTCATCCGCCTCCCTGCACAAAACGGCTTCATGCAGATCTATCATTTGAGGCAAAAACAAACAATAAAACAAAATGGCTGTTGAGAGGTGTGAAGGGACAGATGAGCAGAGCGCATTGGAAATGTTTGAAATCAAACAGTCCCTAAACTTTCTTTCTGAAGAAATTGCAAAAATATCAAAACAACAGAGCACCATTATGAACTTAATGGGCGAGATTTGGGAGTTAAAAAAGCAAAATGCAGAAAAACATGCCAAAATCAAAATGCTGGAGTCTAGAGTAACTTATGCAGTACTCTCGCATGAATAACATTATTATCACCGGATTCTAAACACGACATCGATCCTACGCCAGAGCCACGGCTGGGGCATCTGGCGAAGATTTATCTTACGCTGAGTTAATATCACTGGAGCAACAAGTGCTGCGCTTCTTTGATAGTAAGGGAATCTCCACTGACGAAAACTGTATTGAAGGATGCCACCCCCTTCCGCGCAGAAATCAAAGTGACAAGCCGTCAATTATACTGCGCTTTGCCAACAGAAAACATAAAAGACTGTTGATGCAACAAGGACGAAAACTTTGTGGGACCAATGTTTACGACGTAAACATTGGTTCCACGAAGTTTTCGTTAGTATAATAACGTCATTCACGCGACAATACTGCTCCAGATCAGTTACTCTAGACTCCAGCATTTTGATTCATATCCATTCAAAACAAGGAACTGCGTTACCTTATTGTCCAGTCCTTCGACTTCACATGTACTTATCCAAATCCGACACTCACAGACGACGAGCACTTTCGCGTCCTCCGGCGAGCCCAGAAGTTTCACAAACACTTTACAATCTCTCACCCACGTCGCTTGGATCTTGTTTTGCTTCCTCAGATAGCGCGCCTTCCCTGCGATATCCGCATTTTTCTTAATCAGATGGTCATTTACGTAACCATTGGTCCCATAAAGTTTTCGTCCTTGTTGCATCAACAGTCTTTTATGTTTTCTGTTCGCAAAGCGCAGTATAATTGACGGCTTGTCACTTTGATTTCTGCGCGGAAGGGGGTGGCATCCTTCAATCAATGGAGATTCCCTTACTATCAAAGAAGCGCAGCACTTGTTGCTCCAGTGGTATTAACTCTGCGTCAGATGAATCTTCGCCAGATGCCCCAGCCGTGGCTCTCGCGTAGGATCGATGTCATGTTTCCAATCCGGTGATGATAACGTCATTCACGAGAGAGTACTGCTCCAGATCAGTTACTCTAGACTCCAGTATTTTTATTTTGGCATCTCACTGTTGTTTTGATAGTTTTGCATTTTCCTCAGAAAGAAAGTTTAGGGACTTAATCAGATGGTCATTTACGTAAATGACCATCTGATTAAGAAAAACGAGGATATCGCAGGGAAGGCGCACTATTTGAGGAAGCAAAACAAGATCCAAGCGACGTGGGTGAGAGATTGTAAAGTGTTTGTGAAACTTCTGGGCTCGCCCGAGGACGCAAAAGTGCTCGTCGTCCGTGAGATGTCGGATTTGGATAAGTACATGTGAAGTCAACAGACTGGAAAATAAGGTAATGCAGTTCCTACGTCTGCTGCGAATCGAGCCACGCGCGCACACTACACCTGGCAATGGCTGAAACTTTTATGGACACGTACAAATGTAATGATACTGTGGCAGGGGAATACACCAAAATGACCCGAGATCACTCGTTCGAGGAGCAGAAGCGAGTTATAGCGTCAAACGCATGTGATGGATTAGGTGGGATCTCCTCTACGCTACAACTTTCACGTACATGGATCATAACACGGTTGATTATGAGCAGGATATCGATCCTTAAAATGACTTCTTCAATGATATGTCAAAGATGTGTAAATACTGGACTGAGGATGAATTTAATAAGACTCAGAATAGAACAAGTGGATTATCATTGATCCATTTCAATGGTAGAAGCCTCTATTCAAACTTTGAAAACATTAAAGACTATTTGGTGCAGCTTAAAAGACGTTTTAACATTATCGCGATCTCTGAGACGTGGATGACACCGGATAAACATACAGATTTTCACTTACAGGGCTATGAACTCTTACATATAGATCGTGTCAAATAAAAAGGAGGGGGGGTCGGCCTGTTTGTGGATAATAGTCTTTGTCACAAAATGGAGGAGAAAATGTCCTTTACAGTGGATGATGTGCTTGAATGTATAACCATTGAAGTCAGTTTGCAAAGAAAGAGAAATGTGTTGGTCTGCTGTATGTATCTGCTGTATGTACCCCAGGGTCTAAAATAGAAACTACAGTACAAATAATAGAAAAAATGTTTTCAAGCAATCAGAAAAGAGCTATATTAACAGGTGAAATTAACAGGTCTGAACAGAGACCTTTTGAACCCTAGCCATAATAAAAATACAGATGATTTCATTGAAATGATATATAGTCTTGGGTTTTCTCCCAGTGGGCTGACGTGCTGTTTGGGCTGGCAGACCCGACATGTATATTAATAATATGTATTATTATTATTATTATTATTATTATTATTATTATTATTATTATTATTATTATTATTATTATTCCGTAAAAATTCAAAAAAATATCCTTTCTCAAAGCTTCCTGGAGAGGTAGCGAAACATCTTCAAATCTTCGAAACCAATTCCAGTGGATATTTTTTTTTTTTTTTACGGAATGACTATGACCTGGATGACTGAGAACCTTCATCAACCTATTATTATTATTATTATTATTATTAATATTATATTATTATTCCATAAAAATTCAAAAAAATATCCACTGGACTTGGCTTCCAAAATTTGAAGACGTTTCGCTACCTCTCCAGGAAGCTTTGAGAAAGCTGCGCAAGAGTCTGTTCCGATCGTCCGGCCCTTACCTCAGGTTACTGCAGCCCATTGGTTATCATCCCTGACAGTCTAAAGGGCCAGGCCAATCAGAGGGTAGAAAAACACCTTCACTTTCCATTGGAACTTTGTGCAGCGGTGTTCAGAGTAGTAATGGATCAACGCAAGGGAGGCGCAGAGAAACTGCGCGAAAAAAAGAAACGAGTTCTTCAAACGGATGCTGCGAAATGTGTCAAACTGACTGACATGTTCCCAACAGCAGGCCCTTCATCTGCTCCGGTGTCTGATGTTAAATATGATGGCGGTGGTGGTTGTAGTGGAGGCGACGGCGAACCGAGCAGAGAACATGTCAGTGCGGCTGCTGCAGTAGTAGAACCTGCGGTAAGCCGGACAGTTTTCAGATTATCCCGGATTTTAGACTATGGGAGGTGAGGTGGTGTTTTTTTAATGCGAGTGAGAGCAGGCAGGCAGTATAATATTTAATGCATCATGTGCGGATTAGAACTACTGAGGTTGCACAGACAGCAATAGAGAGCGGGGTGTGGAGGATGTTGCTGGTGAAACCTGTGCAGCGTATCTATCCAAAGCGATGCTCTGATCAACCAGCGATCCAGGCGACTGGTTGATCAGAGAGCTGATTGAATCAGTCCCATAAGTTTCTTTGGGTTACTCTCTGGCAGTCACCTAGTTACCACTCAAAGCTGTGCATCCTGGGAAACGGAAGAGGTTGAATCCTCGAGTAAAAAATCAAAATATAGGACTAATTTTACAGCAGAATATACTAAAGTATATCCACGTCTAGTGAAGGTGAGAAACAGTGGCGGATCTAGACGAAATGTACCAGGGGGCCAGGGGGGGCCAGCATGTTTTCATGGGGGCCCAGAAAAGCATGAAATAAAAAAATAGGGTAAGAGATTTAAATATATTAATATAGCTGTATAAAGTGACATTTCTTTTCAATGAGATTCAATAAAAATTCTATTTCTTATGAGGTCAATATACATTTAAAATTTAGGAATTTTACATATTTTATTTTGACTTAATTTAAGTTAAAACTATTTTTCTAAAAAATTGAGTTTAAACTCAAGAACTGTTAAATTAATCTGTAAAAATTACAGCATTTTTTATTTGTTGTGGGAAAAAAACATTTGACAGATGAAAACTGGGATCCTATCTCAATCCCACTGAAGCTATCACCTTATTGTTTTTGAATAATTAGTAAAACAGATTTTGTAAAAAAAAAAAAGAATGAAATAGATTTAAATGACCTCTCAGTAATCATGTCTGTTCCAGCCCAGATCATCATTAGAATATCTTTTTTTTTATTGTCTTTATTTTTTATTTTTTTTTTATTGTCGTATTGTCGCACCGTACTAAAAGGCGCAGTCTCAGTTATGTGTGCCATTTCTGTATTTAACACACACATAAGGCGCACCGGACTATAGGACGCGTTTTTTATATACAAGTACATGTCCTCTACTACGTTTAAATACCTCTACTGCGTATTTAAAAATAGAATATGAAAATGAGTATGATTGTGCTTTATTCATGTATTTATTACAAAGTATTAATCAAACTTGAGAGCCGGCCGTGAGACATTCCTATTGTCGGTGCACCACTGGTATGTGGGGGTCTGAGCGCCTCCGACAGAAATAGTAGGCAGGATGATAATCTGGATGAACTGATTGCAATGATTACGTTTTCAGGTGGATTTTCTTACTTATTCCCACTGATCACAGCAAATATAGCTGCAAGTTGTATTTATTACAAAGTATTATTTAAAGCTACAGTGTGTAATAATTACAGGGATATAAAGTCAGAAATTGAATATATTATACATAACTATGTTATTTATCATCACCTTTGAGCTCAGCCTTTTAACCAAAATATTTGAGTTGCCTTAGAATTAGACATCTTTGCGCTACGGCAAGCGCAGAGGCAACAAACTAGCGATTGCGAGATCGCCCATTACGCTCGAAAGTAACTACGGCAAGTTGAGAGAGATGAACTGAGATGGTACTTAACAATAGATGGCAGTATTATGCCTGAGAAGTGTTTAGTCTGCCTGAAACCAAAGAAGAAGAAGAAGCAGGTATATGGCGCTTCAGTAACAAGAAAGGTGAACAAGGCGGCAGGCGTGAGTGACTTTGCAAACTGTTTGGCCAAACATCAGACGAATGGAGGATCATACCTACTCTGTATCACAACGAAAAGCGGCGGACACCGAACCCCTTTCATCTAAGAAGCGGAAACACGACGAGAATAAACGCAAGCGTGACAAGAAACGGCAAAAAACATGGATCAACATTGGCACAGCATTTACACGATGGAAGTCACTGATGGAGGAAAAAGGTTTTCAAAGTGACGCTCAAGTTGCCAGTTTTCTCTTGGACAGGTAATTAATCCTACACACACAATTGTCTTTTTATACACGTAATACCCCACCCCCACATCCCGTTTCAACCAAACTATTGTCAAGATGTCAGGTAGCATTACCTAGATAAGGCCACAGCTTCATAAAATTACCACAGCTGATAGTGGCGTGTGTGAGTGTGAGAGAGACAGATATATGAAGCTGCATATTAGCGAGCTACGGATATATACCTCGGTTACTTCTCTCCGGCTCCTTTGGAGATCTTCAAGCCTTTCCTCCTCTGCTCTAGTCACCCCACTGGCACCTCTCCCTTGCCTGGCCCTGGCTGCATGCCCACCCCGGCCTCTCTGCCCTCTTCCTCGCCCTCTTCCTCTCCCTCTTCCTCGCCTTGTAACCCCCGTTCCACATACATGACTTGGACTCTGTAAACGGGGAATATATATTCTTCCAGCGAACACAATCTCGCTGTTAAACTAATGACTACAATTACTTCGTCTGTTTATATCACCATGCAAAGCAGCTCACCAAAACGTCACAACGATGTAGAAAAAATAACGGGTATATTTATTATCTTAAGTCTACATGAAATCTATACCCTACACAGACTAATGAAATACTATCTGTAAAATTATCTATGTAAACAAACCTCATCACTTGAGAAGGTAGGTGATGCGGACGTCGTGGAAGACATTTTGTCCTGTAACACTCGCCGTATTGTTGGGGGGGAGAAGCGGTGGGGGGGAGATGTTCATGTTGCTGCAGTCTGCAGTCTGGACGTTAGATGTCGCTGAAAATTACACACTGTAGCTTTAAACCTGGGAGCCGGCCGTGAGAGACACTTCGCTGATGACACAGGGCTGTGATCATTCCTCTGAAACAGTTTATTAACGCATAAATTAACTTTAAATCCTCAAACCTGCCGACAGATTATGTTCACTTTTATTATCCTATTATCCTTTTATAATACTTTAGATCATTTAGATGAAAAACACCTGCCAGCCGCCGCGATGAACCCGGAGGCGACCCGGCCCAGAGGCTGCTGTTGAATTAAGTTTTCAGGTAGAAAAATAGAGCGTGGAGCAAAACTGAGTATGATTGTTCTTTATTTCATGTATTTATTACAAAGTATTAATCGAACCCACCAAAGTCATCATCCTCTGTCTCTGAATTAAACAGCTGCGCTAAAACGGTGGCGTAACTTGTCCGGTGCTGCCTTCCACTTTTCGTGGAATTATTCTGCCGGCAGAATATGTTCGCTTTTATTATCCTGCGCGGCTGAAGCAGCTTTGCAGCTATGCCTGCGCTGTGCAAAAGTGTGTCTGACGCGCATTGGGACGGAGCTAACCTATACTCTCTTTGCCTTGCAGCTATATTTGCTGTCCAGCCGCAAAACTTCAATTTTTCCATCTCGCACAGCAGCAGCGCGTTGGTGGCGCGTCAAGCGCGTCAGATGCTTAAACGCTCCCGACGCGCTGCGCCTGCTGTTCAAACGCGCTGCGGGACCTTTTGCTGCGTCTATACGCGCGTCAACCATTGACTTTGCATGTAAACTCGCTGCTTCTGCTGCACCTGCTGCGTCCGGTTCACACTGATGTCGAGCGGTTGAATAACAGCAAGCACAGCATTCATTTGTTTCACCATGTTTTTCACATCAGCTGTGAGATGGGCACGCATGGAGTCACAGATTAACAGCGATGGTGACGAGTGGAAAAAAAACACCTGGTCTCCTTACATTCACCTCCCTCAGCCACTCTTTCATCATCTGCTCAATGAGGTGGTCTCAAAAGTCCGCAGTAACAACACACATAGGCATGGGCGTACACACATAGACACTAGGTGGTGCTAAACCACTAGGAAGTTTGCCCTTTATCAATGAAAATGCCCCTTTGAAACTCGTTTTTTTTTTTTTATTATTATTATTATTAATATTATTAAGATTTTACTGATGTCGGTTTTGAAATTATCTTTTGAAAACCTGAGCCATTAAAAACGACTGAAACAATGCCCCGAAATGAGCCACCTCCGACTCAAACCCGCACACCCGACCAGCCTATCTCTCTCCCTTTTTCACGTGAACTCGCGCGGTCGCCCGCAGATGCGCAGCATCATAGCAGTTCAGTAAGCATCTTCAGATAGCAGGAATGGTCGCTGACAGGCTGCTTCTCCCGTGCCCCATTAGCCAGGTAATATACAGATCATGCAAAATAATTTTGTTGTGCATTAAAATGTCTCATTCAGCAGCACCAAACAAGCTTTTTTGCCGACTGGTCACCTGATAAACTAGTTAGACTAGATAAAGTTTTACACTGTAGCCCAAGTCAATGACAGATAACGTGAGGACGACCACATAGGCTACAAATAATTTTGGTAGAGTTTGCAATTGCAAATCTATGTGTTAAGACAAACGTTTTCTGTTGTATAGGTTTTGTTAGGCAACATAAATGAACACATTTTGGTCTCTTTATTGCCTTAATTGTATATTGATTTAGTAATTGCAGCACAATGCCAAGAAAGGAGGGTTAATTGTATTGAAAAATCTTAAAAGCTGTTCACATTTTATTTTTAAGTGGTTTGTACAAAATCAGCAAGTATTAAAATTGCTATTATTTTGTAGGCTACCATAAGTCATATCCACGTGACAAGACTTCAAGTCATGTTGTCCTAATAGCCCATTATTTAAACTAATGTGGCATATTTTTTAAAGCTATTATTATTATTATTATTATTATTATTATTATTATTATTATTATTATTATTATTATTATTATTATTATTATTATTATTATTATTGTCATGATGGTTATTATTATTATATTGTAGCCAGTCACAGCAGGGAAGCTCTATACCATCAACATCTACCAGGACAGGAGATGAGGAAGAGTTCAGTGAAGACACAGAGACAGAGAAAGAGCAGGATGAGGGAGAACAGCAGGATGAGGGAGAACAGATGGATGAGGGAGAGCATATGGGTGAGGGAAAACAGGGAGATGAGCCAGATGAAAGAAGAAGAAAGATGAGCAAGTAGTACGCTTTAGTCTGTTCTGTTGGTGGTGTGACTTTTTCCATTGAAAACTCACGTTTAGAGAATGTTACAAATAAAAGTCAAATTTCATTCAACATGCGTGTGTATTTTTTTCTTTTATAATTAAGTGTTCCACGTACGCTAAAAAGTGCCCTCCCCCCCCCCTCCTGAGCACTTGCCCCCCAAAATGTCTGTGCACGCCTCTGCACATAGGGCGCACCGCACCAAATGGCGCGCCGCACATTTTGAGGGAAAAAAAAGATGCTTATATGCCCCTTATAGTCGTGAAAATACGGTAAATGAAATCAGATCAGACTTACTAGAAATAAAGAGTGGGGTACCGCAAGGCCTGGTGCTGGGACAGATTTTGTTTTTAATGTATGCAAATGACTTGAACAACATCTTAAACATGAAAATTGTATCATTTGCAGATGATACAAATGTATTTGCATCTAGTAAAAATCTTAAACAGACACTTGCGCTAGCTACACAAGAATTGATTAAAATAAAGGGATGGTGTGATATAAATAAACTATCGTTAAATTTGAAGAACACAAAGTTCATGATATTTGGAAAAATTAGAAAAAGTAGTGAAATAAAGTTAAGCATTGATGATGTAGAATTAGAATTAGTTGATTAAATACAATTTTTAGGTGTCATTTTAGATAAGAAAATTAGTTGGAAGGGACATATACAGCATGTCCGGTCAAAGCTGGCCAGATGTTTGGCTCTTATAAATAAAGCCCAGCACCTTCTAACCAAACAAGCTTTACACACATTATACTGCTCATTGTTTCAGCCCTATCTAACCTATTGTGTTGAAGTATGGGGTCACACTAACAAAACAAACATGCAACCATTGATTATTATGCAAAAGAAAAGCAATACGAGTAATGAATAGCAAGCATTATAGAGATCACACTCACTGTTTATTCCTTGATTCAAGAATTCTCAAATTTGTAGATCTGATCAATTTCAGAACTGCTCAAATTCTTTACAAAGCAAGAAATAACTTACTTCCTGCGCACATACAATTGTTTTCTGATAGTGATGGAAAATATAATCTAAGAGGAAAATTTAATTTTAAAACTAAGTATGTTCGAACAACCAAAATAAGCTTTAGTTTATCAATTAGCGGAGTGAAGCTCTGGAACAGCTTGCCTGAAAACATTAAACAATGTAAAAGCATCCAGCAATTCAAAAAAGAATATAAGAAAAGTATTTTTGATGAATACAAAAAAGAGTAATATATAAAAAGTTGGTATACTGTTTGTCTTACTGTAAATAATTGCCCTTTACCACCATCACACATGTAACTGAGGGGTAGGGCCAAATAAGCTTATGCTTCATCCTACTCCTTTTTGAAACATTATGCATGTTTGTGAAGCATTCAATGTAAACATTGTTAAATCATATCATGTTTCAAAATAAATGAAATGAAAGATGAAAACAGTAAAAGTGGGACTATTACAAAATGGAAACAAGCTTGGACCTTGTAGATTTGACCAAGAAAATCTCTCTGTGTCGAACACGTGTGGATTTGATGCCCTTTGTCAGTTTTTATGCAGTGCTTTCTGTGACAGCTCAGCTTTTCAAAATGTTGTAAGGAAGAACAGTGACACTCCCATCTTGCAGCTGGTAAAATCTATAGCTACAGATGGGGTGACCCCAGATATATATTCACAGAGGGCATTGCTGCTTAGTACAATATTTCAAAACTTCCAGGTGAGGCCTGGTAAATACCATATCGATGCTCAGTGTTTTATCTCTGCGCTCATTGGAAGATTAATGAGAAATGTACCCACCGCTTACCTCTACAAACACTGCTCTTCACAGTACTGCCAACTAAACAAGGGAGAAACAAGGAAAGTATCGTTTGTTTCACCTGACCTCTCAGTCCTGATGGAATGTGGAATGACTCAACTTAAGACTTCAGTGGAAAACGGACTCTTCCTTTCCGAGTCTCTGTGCTGTCAAAAACTACTAAACGAATCAGAATGTCCCGACGAATGTAAAATGGAAGGCGACACCCCAGGAGAAATGATCTGCATTGGAGATGTTACTCACAGCTACAGCTTTGGGGAAATAGTATGCATTGACCTGGAACTTGACAACAAAACCGATTTTTCTTTGAGAGAATTTCCATCAAATATGGCTCTACAAGGAAAGACATTCACTTTGAGAGGTGTCATCGCTTTCAGGGGCGGCTCGACAGAATATATTGGACATATATTGGACGTATGCAACATTGGACATGTTGCATACTGTCGAAGAGCTTCAGGAGTGTGGGAGCTTTATGAGGACCTCAGTGTTGGGAAAGTTCTCTTTCTACGTGAACTAGTTCAAAGTTCAGTTCACACATTTTAAAATGAACTAGTTCAGTTCATAGTTCACAATTCCAAAAAATGAACTAGTTCATAGTTCTTTTTTTTTTTCATATATTGCTCAATTACACCATAGCCTACTGTCGAACCACAGACAGCAATTATTTTATCAGTTGTAACTCTGAAACTGTGCGTCAGATTTCATCTTCATATCCAGTTTTGAATCCTTATCCAACCAGGGTTTACATTAGCATTGAGGGGACAGCATTTCCCCATTGTTGCTTTAATGCTTTGTTGCTGTCCATTCACTTCACACTAGTAGCAGCTGCAGCTTTCACCCCTACAGTATATTCTCAAAATCATCAGGAAAAATGTGCTGCTTGAATGGTCTTTTTTATGAGTAATTATTAAAAGAAAAATAGGAAAGTAGTCTTTAAGGTGCAAATGTTTTTTTTTTTATTTTAATAATTTTTTCCATTTGAAATTCCATTTCAATACATACTAAAAAGGAATACTGGAATCCTGGAAAATTATACCAGGCAGGTTTAACAAACAAGTTACATGGATAGTAAAACCCTCAAGAACAGGGGTCTTCTATGTTTTCCAGACCAAGGACCCCCAAACTGATGGCGAGATGGAGCGGGGACCCCCTATTTATATATATTGTATGAAATTGTGTCCTATAGTCACTCTATTACAGATGGAGTAATGTAAAGAAATAAATTTCTCCCTGGGATTATTAAAGTTTTTCTGATTCTGATTCCTGGTTGTTGTGAAGGAAACGGTGTCCAGCTTGAAAGAGCTCCTGTGTGTCGCTGAATGTGAGCATTGATGACTGAAAGACATCTTTTGTCTCCATTTATCTGTTTACTACAGTGTGTTGATTTCATGTTAATGAGTATTTAAAGACATTTCAATTAGTGGGGAAAAAAAATGCAGGGGGGGAATATAAAAATATCAACTAACCATGCAGACCCTCATGCAGTACCTCCGTAGACCCCCTAGGGGTCGCGGATCCCCTGTTGAAGACCTCCGCTCAAGAAGATTTTACTAACACAAACTGAGGGACCAGGCTGAGGTAGGAATTTAAGGTTACTGAAGTGTGGATTTTTTTACTGAAAGCCGGCGGGCAAACTTGTTGCCATCATCCTCACCGACCACCTGGTCATAAACCTGTTTTAAGTGACCATACTGCTGCTTTGTCGCCTCCACGCTGCTGTGGCTTTCACGCTGCATTTTGTTTTGATGACGCACGCGGCTGTAGGCTACGACGCTGGTAGCTGGTGTTACCAGATTGGGTGTTTTTCCCTCTACATATTAAGGCCTGTTTACGGTGTGATTTAGCTGGGGTTTCGCCTGGAGGGCTCTATAGAAATCTGGCAACCTATTGAACGGAGTTGAACTGAGAGAGCGTGCCGTTCACAGACACCAGAATGAACGAGTTCACAATAACGTTCATCAGGCAATAATGCAGTACGTTCAGTTCACGTTCGCCCAAAATATGAACGAGTTCATGAACTTTTGTTCAATGAACGCGTTCAGGCACAACACTGGATGACCTGCAGGAAGCAGTGAAGACAGTGTCTGAAAACAACAGAATAACACCACATGTAGCGTTATACACAGCAGATGACAAATCTGACCAGAAAGATATTTTTGCTACTAATGACAAGAAGAATAAACTAAAAAAGAAAAGTCTCCTGCATTTGCTGGATCCAAATGCTGTTTTGGAAATATTGTTCAAGGTAAATGTTGTGCAAAGGTTTCACCATCATCATCATCAGATGTGCCAGATGTCTTAGAAACTGAAAAAAGATCAACAGAAAATATTCAAGTTGGTGGTGGGAAATGTGAGGTAAAACAGGAGATTTCATCCACTCAAGACTTAAAAACCAAGCAGAAACCCGAGCCTGAGAGAAAAACCAATAAAAAAAACGAAAACTCAAACTTAAACAGAACCCAAACCCATACAGCACCCCCACCTATCTATCCACATGTGTATATTTATATATCTGAAAAATGTGAAGTTTGCAGACGACACCACGGTGGTGGGCCTCATCAGAGACGTCAATGACCAGGACTAGAGAGAGGAGGTGGAGCAGCTGGTGCAAAGATAACAGCCTGATCCTGAACGTGGAGAAGACGAAAGAGATCATCACTGCCCAATTTTCACGTAATAAAACAATGATTTTTAGCTCATGATTTTACTATGTCTGCCTGCCTCTTGTAGGCAATGTTGCTCCTTTTAAGACCAGACAACCTTAACCTAAATAAGAGCTCTGTTTGGTTGAATATGTCAAAGAAGAACAGGCTGTTTTTTTTTTTTTTTTTTTTTTTTTCTTTTTTTAGTTAAATTACTCCTGGATTCATTACTATTAAAACAGTGAAAGACGTAAAAAAAAAATAAAAAAAAAGATATTGTTTTGATATAATTCTGACGACCACACATTTATGTGTCTTATTCACAACCCTTGACTAACTCTTTTCTCTGTGAAAGTTTCCCCAACTTTTAGCTTTAAAGCTCAGAACTGTAACTGCTTTGGTTTCCTCTCCTTCCTTTCATCCTGTAGTATGTATTCCTGCTTTTTACTTTTTGTTGTAAAATTTGAACCAGTGACTTTGTCTTTTCATAAGGAAACTAGAAACCATGACCGCCAAATTCTTCTCCTGGATGGCCTGCCCTTCCTAAACTTTAAAAAAAATATACTCTAGGTCAGAGGTCACAGATTAGAGGACCGCGGACCCACCTGCTGGCTAATTCGGACCCAACCTGGTATTTATTTAGAAATTTAGAAAATTGGCCCGAAAACAGCCAAAAATCGTACAATGTATGCTGGCTTTAGAGTTACGATAGTATGGCTTAGACTCAAGGATATTGTGTGTTAGATTGGTATTTGTAGCAAGATTGAAAGACTGATGTTTGCCAGCCAGGTGATCAACCATTACAGGAGGGGGCACATTTGCATTCTAGTGACACACACACACACACACACACACACACACACACACACACATTTACCAAAATAAGCTGGAAATGCACACACCCCTAACTAGACAAGAATTTCCTAGCTGTACAAAAAATCTGCATAAGACGACTTATGGCTTGCACAAAAACAGAAAGCAGGATAGAAGACTGAAAAGCGCATAGCAAGAGGTAAGGGAATAAAGTGTGTGGGGGAAGGACGAGAGAAAATCAGATCATCACGACAGAAAATGGAAATCATCTTTCCTCTTTTTCTGTGTGTAAAAAACAGCTGTTTCATCCTCGGCACTCAGCGCCTTTGCTTCCGCTTTGATGGGTTTCAGCACACTTGACTGTATTGACTGTGGTGTTGGCAAGCAAGAGGACAAATCAATTAAGCGTCGACTGATACAGTGCCTGAGTTGCCCCCTCCCTCTAACCCAACCCACCACACTAGCATACCCATTTTCAATGTCGAATGAGAGCAATTAAAAACCAACTCAAGCACATCATGTGACAGTAATGGCTGTTATTGATAGTCATCAAGGTTCACACGCCAGATAATGTCCTTGTTTGTCTAGATCATTGTTGTTTATTTTATAAGTGAGGGAATCCTCAACAACCCGCCTCCCCTTTTTTACAGCCCCTCACCACCGGTACCACATGCCAAAACACAAACAGACGTTTGGGATATTGAAAGGTGGCCATCTGTCCAATCAGGGAATCAAGTCAATAAGGCGAACCAGTTTAGGGGCGAGACCTGATCTGGAAGACATTAGCATGTGAATTAGTTTTTGACTCAGTGCCAAACCCAGCAGCCTAATCGCTGCCAACTAGATGACAGCCTTTCACTAATCAATGGTTTGATATCTATATGGCAACATATGGAAGGGATCAGGAGCATGGGCTGAGCTGTTTCATTTTAATTCATTTCATACGGCCTTTCTAGGAATAATTACAAAAGAAGATAAAAAGAAAAAGATTTAAATGGATATGAAGCTTTATTCAAGATGAATGAAGGCCTGGAGCTGACGTATTTGCTCCATATTGTAAAAGAGGTGGTTATTAAGCTATCTATCTATCTATCTATCTATCTATCTATCTATCTATCTATCTATCTATCTATCTATCTA
This sequence comes from Cyprinodon tularosa, assembly GCF_016077235.1. NCBI lineage: Eukaryota > Metazoa > Chordata > Actinopteri > Cyprinodontiformes > Cyprinodontidae > Cyprinodon > Cyprinodon tularosa. The sequence goes on from NW_024037828.1 coordinate 28,401, forward strand.
TCTATCTATCTATCTATCTATCTATCTATCTATCTATCTATCTATCTATCTATCTATCTAGATATAGATAGATGTAGATATAGATATGTATAGACATATATATATATATATATATATATATATATATATATATATATATATATATATATATATATATATATATATATATATATATCCAAACCCATGACACGCCTTAGGGAGTATGTTTCTTTGCTGGCCTGGAAACACCTTGGGATTCCCCCAGAAGAGGTGGCCCAAGTGGCTGGGGAGAGGGACGTTTGGGCCCCCCTACTGGAGCTGCTAATTCCTTTATCCGACCCCAGAAATAAGCGTCACCACTTCATTTCATTTCAGTTCAATTTATTTACCTTGCACGAATTCACAACAAATGTCATCTCAAGGCACTTTACAGAAACAATTCAACCAGGTCATACAGTCAGATTGGTTTTCTGATTGGTTAAACCAGCTGATTGCATCGACTCATTGACAGCAATCCCTCATGCCAAGCATGCCTTTAGTGACAGTGGAGAGGAAAACTCTCTTTTAACAGGAATGAGCCTCCAGCAGAACCAGGCTCAGTGAGAGAACCCCAGTCGGCCTCGGCAGATGGCCGACTGGGGTTCTCATACTGAGCCTGGTTCAAGAAGACAGAAGCAGAGATACAAAAGGCAACTGTCAACCAGCTGCCCTGCCTTGGAAACACACAGACAGACACGCCAGGCAGACGAGCTCCAAGCCAGCTCCCATGTAAGAGGATGAAAGAGAGCACATACAGTTAGCCACTACTAATACTCGTCATGCCAAGGTATGCAGTGTCATGATTGGTTACAGAGTAAACCCAATATGCAGAACACACACGGAGGCTGGATGAAAAGTTTAACAAGGTTTATTGAAAACACAAGCACATGTATATTGCACTGGAACTGGAACTGGTCAGGCGGGAGGTTCACTGGAGTCTGCAGGGATGACAGTTCAGTTAGCAAACGGACTGATGAGTTATGAGTCTTAGATATTTCTGAGGAATACCTTGACCGAGTTCGGGTTTCTCTTTGAGAGAGGAAACTGTTGGGTCCAGAGACTGTTTGTTCAGCAGAGTCCAATAATCGCTTCAGCGTCTTACTTCTGACTTTGAGGGCAGACCTTGATTTGAGTTTCCAGCTCTTAGCCAAGAGCTGCAGGGGAATCCACTGAAGCGTCTTCAGGTTTGGCTCACGAGGGCAGGCTCGGCAGGTTAAGCTCATCCAGAGCTTCAAGGAGAGACAGGATTCCTGTGAGGCAAAAACAAGGAAGAGTTAGAATCTTATCTCATCAAGAGATACTGTAGCTAAGATTCTCAGGTTCACTAGGCTCAGGTCGCTAACCAGGGCCGTCACTAGGTTTGAGAGACATGGGTGGCTTAGCCCCTAGGTAAGATATTGCGCGCGCGTAGCGCGCGCCGAAATTTTTTCAGTGCACTTTCTAAGGCGCTGTCTATAAATTCATTATTTTAAGAGCAACATACCTGGGAAACACTTCCCTCACTAATGCTACTTCACCAACTAAACTACACCAGTTAAAATGTGCTAAATTACAAAGAGTAAATGGTAGGTGCCATGCATTACTGCATAAATGGAAGAAGGCAAGTGGTTCGCCACTCATCATAATGGAAACCTTCTACAGAAGACAGTTGTCTAACCAACAGACTCCCAACATCTTCATAAACCCTTAACCTGGCCATTCATCTTTCCCCATCTCCCCTGCACCCACAACCTGTCAGGAACCCCTGTCTGCTTTGCAATAACCCTGTTTCTGTGTGTGTGCTTGGTGTGTGTGTGTGACCTGGACTTTGGCATGTCTTTCTCTACACCTGGCACAGAGAGAAACACATATATGTGAGGAACTTAACAATAAATGCAGCATTATCTTTGATAGATTTCTGCTTAATCTAAAGTTTAACCACAAAATACAAGTTGCATAAATGGACAGTAGGCAATAGGCAATAGCATCATTGCAAAGAAGGATATCCTTGAGACTTTTTCACATCAGTCTGACAAAGTTTTAATGCAAATAAAGGAAGTATTTTTAAGTACAATGTATTAATGAAAACACAAAATCAACAGTATATGAAACGTACAACTTAGAACTATAGTCAACCCAAGGAAGCACTACCATATCACACAGTGTCGCCCTATCAGACTGGTGGCACATAGATATGGGAGAATTATCCTGCCATAATGCAAGAGCACATAACTTCAATTAGAGAAAAGAATTTCATCTTCTTGCACTCAAAACTTATAATGCTCACACTCAAAACATGCGCTCTCTCTCAAATATTTTCTCTTCTCTCAAAAATCTTTGTTTCTTCTCTCAGATTTAAACAGATATTTTCTATATTATCACAGATATTTTTTCCTCTCGCTTGCCTCCATCTCCGCTCTGCACGGGTCTCAGTTACGCTCTGCTTGCGGATTTGTTTTGCTCTCTCAGACTGCAGTTGGATCGTTGCCTAGCAACCTTTCCAGCCAATAGAACGACAGCCTCGGAAAAGGTGCGCTTGTTTAACCCTACGGAGTGTGCCTGTGCTACTACGCCACTTATAAAGCGTCAGCTGAAACTGCTATTTACAGTAGTTTTGTGGCTGATTGTTGTTTAGAAATAGAAAACCTGGTTTCATTTCTTAGTTTTGCCCTGGATTTTGTAGCGTTTGTGGACGCTACGTCGCTACTTGATCAAAACAATAACGTCGCTACAGGAAAGTTACTTGATAAATAAAGCAGCGACGCTACGGTCAAGCTACTTGAAAATGTAGTTAAACTAATAGCTTCGCTACATGTAGCGGCGCTACTGCCCATCACTGCTCCTGTGACAAAACTATTATAATGATGCTAGTAGGGTACAACAACATCGTGTTTTCCCACACCACTGACTTTGTTCACCATGGTAACGTAATTCCTACTGAATCAGACAAGCTATTAGGCCTATATTGTCTCTTTCCTCACTCCAGGTAAAGTGAAGAAAATGTAAACCGCTGACATCAAATGGCAAACTCACCGTATGTATCTGCACGCAACCATAACTTTCCTAATCAAGCTCGATGACTGTGTGGAGATTCAAAGGGCGCGCTGTTGCTGCACTGCACAGCTGCTATGGTCCAGTTGATGGCCGTGTACCACGTGACGAATATCCTAACGATATTAATAATTGTATAAATAATTGTGTTTGTAAATAAACTAACAGGAACTTATCTTCAGATTAACTTGCCTTCTTGGTGGCTCGTTTTCAGTGCTTTACTGCAATTGTTTGGGGTTATATGGAAAAAAAATCAATAAATAAAAAAATAACAATAAAAATCGCAAAATAATTATGGGGTGGCTAATACCAACGAAGGGATGACTTCAGCCACCCTAAAATAGGTCTAGCCACGTCCCTGTCGCTAACCAAACTAGATCAACACTGCGGCGTTGAAGCAAGGTCTGAAGGCAGGTTATATAGCGCTGGGTCTCTGATGATGAGATGCGCAACAGGTGTGTTGGAGGCTCAGCTCAGGAGGACCCATGGCGCACTCTGCTGGAGGAAGGTGGTACAGCTCCAGATCCCAACATGCAGATGCTCCGTCTGCAATGGAAAAAGATTCCATCACTTCAACGTATACTTCAACAATACAGCTAACAAGCTGACAAGCTACAACAAAACACTTGGATTCACTCATAACCTGTCACTCATCCCCAGACGATTACAAAGAATGTAGAAAGAAATAAACAATGATATGGGAATAGTGAATAGATGATGCATTGGCATGCCTTACATTTTGACCCTTTCATCCCCATACAAACACACTATACATAAGAGGGATGGATAATAAGTGAGAATCTGCAGAAGGGTCATGAACAACCTCATGAACTATCAATTGACCGAAGCTGAAAAGCTCGGCATTAGTGGTGATTTCCAGCTGTTACTTGAGAGCCTGGAGTCATGGATGCTCAACTCTTAATGCAGGACATATTTTTATCAGAATTGTATCAGGAAAAATATATTTGGAATTGCTGTGAATAATGTAAACAGATATGCAAATGGTAAATTAATTTATAAAATACACATTTGCCCACATAAGGCACATCACAGCTGCTACTGCTGGTGCAATTTGGCTTGAAGCTTGACGTAGAAGACAGCAACTTGGTGATTTACTCAGTCAGCATAAAGAATTCTACTGAATGTCCCTTACTGAATGTCCCTTACTTTTATTCCTCAATGATGAGATGAGGAGTTCTGCACAAAGCACATACCTGTTCTTTTATACACAATCCCCCTTTAATGTTCTCATGGTGGTCTCAACAACGTCTGCAGTAACAACACACTATAGGGCGCACCGCACTATAGGGCGCGCCGCACATTTTGAGGGAAAAAAAAGACGTTTATATGCGCCTTATAGTCGCGAAAATACGGTATCTTAACTATTTAATAGTGCCACACTCTCCCCCACAAAATTAAATGTCTCCTGACATTTCTGGTTCCATAATACAGTCAACTATATTTTTAACACAGCCCCTCAGCCCATGGTCTCCAGAAGGCATTGCTTCCAACAACTTGAGTCTTAGTCACCTTACAGTCCCTCTGAACCAGAGTCGGCTGACCCAATGTGTCATAACTGAGTACAAGGGGTTTCTGACTTTGTCTTTGAGGTCGCTGCCTCACAGTGTCGGTCTCACCCGGGTTTGCAATCTGAATCTGCTTCTGTACTTCCTTAACATTCTGTAGTGGCAAATCCTCTTCGCTCCGTAGTGGCACATCCTCTACGCTCTGTAGTGGCACATCCTCTTCTTGAATGTGAAGATTTGGTTCAGGCTGAAACGGCTCTGCCAAAGGGTTGAGTGGAGTCCGCTTCTGCCGTCTCCCTGGAACAGGCCTGAGGTACTGCTGGTATGTGCAGTTGTCGTCCTCATCGGAACTGTCGCCATTTCCTGGCTGCTGGGTACTGGGACGGCTCAGATCATTTCTCTTAACAGTTGAATTATCTCTTTGCAGCTGAACAGTCTGTACTGGTGGCTGTTCAAGGGGTAGGAAGTCACAGGGCAATAGGAGATTCCTGTGCATCACCTTATCTCTCCCCTGACCATTTTCAGGACAGATGCGATACACTGGGCTTTCGATTGCTTTCCTCTCCATCACTTTATAGACCTGGTTCTCCCAATAAGATTGGATCTTTGCAGGTCCACCTCGGGGAGTGAGATTCCGAAGCAGAACTCTGTCACCAGGCTGAAGTTCTCTCCCTTTAACTTTCCTGTCGTAGTATGCCTTCCCACGAGCAGCTTCCTTGGTGGCTGTTCCAGAAGCTACTGTGTAGGCCTCCTGCATTCTCTTTTTCCAGCTGCTGACATAGTCAGTGTAGTCCATATGCGTCTCTTCCTTTCTCAGGTTGAAGAGCAGGTCAAGGGGCAGGCGTGGTGAACGTCCAAAGATTAGGTAATATGGGGAATAATCTGTCGCCTCGCTCTTTGTACAGTTTTATGCATGAACAACTTTAGCCAGTGACTCTTTCCAATCATCCTTTTCTTTGTCTTCCAAGGTCCGTAACATGGACAACAGGGTGCGGCTGAATCTCTGCACCTGTCCATTACCCTGGAGGTGGTAGGGAGTTGTGTGAGACCCCTGGATTCCTGAGAGTTCTTTCAACCATGCCATGAGCTTGTTGTCAAACTCTCCACAGCTGGATTTTATAGAAGGTTATGCTACCATCCAGTCACTGCAGGTTACAGCCAAAACTCCGTGGTTTTACTGATAGCAACAGTCTCCGTGTAGTTAAGCTAGTCTTTTAGTTTAGAACATTCCGGAAAGAGGTTTTCTACTCAGCTCCGTGGCTAGCTCACACGTGTGGCATTTAAAAAAAACACACTACAGCAGAACACATTCGGCATGGGTCTCCTTCTTTCTACCGAAAACACTTATGGTGTGACTACTGCTGTCTTTACATCATGTGTTTACCACCCAGCTTACCTGCAGAACAGAAAACACAGCAGATTTAAACAGCTGCTCTGTGCACCCTCTTTGCTTCATCCAATGCTGGCCAGAGCGTCAGCAACTAGCACAAGCAGCACCGAGCGCCCTCTGCTGGCAGACCTTAAACTCCTAACTAATACAACATAATAAAACAAAGGGTCCTTAACTATTTAATAGTGCCACACATACATATACTATACATTAGTGCAAGTCCGAACATAGGTTGAGAATGGTGACAGCTTTAGGAAAGAAGCTATCCCTGAGTCTGTTTGTTCTAGTCCGTATTAACCTAAAGTGCCTGCCTGAGGGCAACAGGTTGAAGAGATGGAAGCCGGGGTGGGTCGTATCCCTCAGGATGTTTCTGGCCCTACTGAGACTAAGGGAGTGGTAGATGGCAGTCAAAGAGGGCAGAGGGCATTCGATGATTTTTTGTGCAGCGTTTGTCACCCTCTGCAGTCGCTTCCTGTCAGCCTCTGTGCAGCTGGAGTGCCACACTGTTACAACGTAGGTCAACAGGCTCTCGATGGTGGAGCAGAAGAAGGTCACAGGCTGCTGAGTTTTTAGTTGTTCCATCCTGAGCACCCTCAGGAAGTGTAGCAGCTGCTGGGCCTTCTTGACCAGAGTTGTGGTGCTGGCTGACCAGGAGAGGTCTACAGAGATGTGGATGCTGAGGAATATGAAGGACTCCACTCGCTCTACACATCTACCGTTGATGTACAGGGGGGCAGGGGGGGAGTTTTAAGGAAGTTAAAATGAATTTTTTCCTCTCCACTATCGCTATAAGCATGCTTAGTGTCAGGGATTGCCTTCGAGTCAATGAATCGATGCAATCAACTGGTTTTCCTTAGATAGAAAACTTTGAATCAATTTGACTGTATGATCTGGTGAACTATAAAGTGCCTTGAGATGACATGTGTTGTGAATTGGTGCTATATAAATAAACTGAATTGAATAGAATTCAAATTGAACAGCACCTATCAATCTGACTAATGCCACATTAGCCTTAAAGGAAAGTCGGGAAATTGTTCTTAGTGCATTTTTTCCTTCACTTGTCTAGGCCTTTTTAATTTAAAACATAAGTTTAGATTTTTTTAACATTTTTTTCCCGCACTTCAAACTATTCAGTTCAATCAGACATGTTATAAAAAAACAGTAATATTTTCACAAAACAAATTGCGACTATTTATTAAGATGCTAAACTAAATAAACTAACAAAAATTATCACCAAGTTAAAAAATCCTAATGAGAGTAAAATGTTTCAGTGGGTAAGAATTTTATTTGATTTGATAGAGTAACCCTAAACTGTTTTATGTCCAATAGAAAAAAAAAAACACAGGAGGACTAATATACAGAGAAACTTTTTTTCCAGATCATGATTCCGTCACTAAACACATCCAAATGTCAAAAGCAGCCCATCAATTTGTGAAAAAACAAGCACAAGGTAGTATGACTCTGCATTTGTTTTTATTGTCAGTGGATCAAAGCTACAAATGACTAAAATGATGATAATTATCATAGTTAAATTCAGAATAGATTACATCAAATTTATGTTGCCGAACAAGAACTGAGGAGCTGATGTATTGCAGTGCAATAAAATGAATTTAACCTTAATCTAAATATTATGTCAATAATTCTGTTATTCAAGCTCTCCATTTTTCATCTCAGACTCCAATATAATTTCCATTGGCTTAGATATAGTTGCCCCTCAGGCAGTGAATGAAATACAAGCCCCCTTTGACTTGATATTTCCACAGAGAGAAAATGTCGTCTAAGAGAATTTGGCTTCTGTCTTCACTTCTCGTCTTTCTGTCAGTCTGTTCATCCATATTACAATAGAAAAGGGTCCTATCCTTGCACTCACGACAATGAAATGTTAGTTTTTCTTAACAACCTTATCTGAGTCTTACATACTGGCCTTTTTACATTAGTATTACTTTGTTGAGTTCATTTCTATTCAGCTCTACCCAGTGGGATTGAACCCTTGTTTTAAACAATTTTGTGATTACCATTTTATTTTGACTTTTTCTTTCTCTAACCAAAACAGCGTGTATGTTTCGCTGCAGGATTGCATTATTTTCAGAACATTAAAAGTGTGCTTGACCAGAGTAAATTGTTACACGACTTTGCTTTACTGTTTTGAGGACTAGTGCTTAGTTCTAGTAGGCTGGACTGAGAAATGCTTGTTAAAAGTATTGAGAACAACTATTTGAGAGCAGGCGATATGGTGATCCGCTGACCTGCCCAGTCTATAGCTTTTTAGGCTGGCTTATTTTAAAAGAAGAGAGGCAGGCAAGCAGAGAAAGAAAGAAAGTAACCCCCCTGGATAAAAGACTGTTGGATCCATAGAGTGCTATCAAACCAAAAGGTACAAGCTAGACTTAAACCCCATTTACGTTACCCTCTGAAAACTGATACGTGCCGAGCTTGTATCAATTAACAGTGCTGAGCTCGGTTCCTTACGACCATTTACATGCCACGCTAGCACAGTTCCTTGCCTTCTAGTGACGATCTAAGGTACTACTGCTCTCTAGAGGTAAACAAGCAAACCAACATGGCGGCGTAAGTAACATTCAGGAAGTTTGCGGAGAGTCAGGCGAAGAAGGCAGCCTTTGGTGAATTTAAAGTAAATTGAAATTAAAAGACAGTAAATTGGCTTTTAGGAAGTGGATACGCCACACGATAGTCTTATCAGGGCTTACAGACGCAGGAAACAAGGACAGGAGTTGAGGCTCATCGCACTGCTAAGCAGAATCATCACTGGAAATCAAGAAACCAGAAAATATTAGCATCAGCTAAACTTTCCTTTAATGTTTGAGAGACATCCCTACAAAATAAGAAATGTTTCTCTTTGGCCTTAACCCTCCACTCTATGTTAGCCTACCCTTATTAAACATTTACCAAAATGCTGCTTTTATGAACCATTTTCCTTGGAAACAAGATTAAGATCTATTAATTTAAAACTAATATCTAATCAGTTTTTTTGAAAAGATGGTAGTTATCAGTATTAACAGATTAAAGACCTTTACAGGTTTCCGTTAAGAAGCAACATTGGTAAGGCTACTAATGATTTTCCCATAGATAATGGACTGTTTGACGCTTTCCTGTTTCTTTGGTGATTTTTTTTATAAAATATTATCACAGAAGATTTTAAATGTCAGAGTAATCAAAGCAAGAAGAAAACCCTAGTTCATCATCTGATATTTGTCAGATAGATTCCATTATATTTATAATTAGTCTTCTGGTTGCACTAGGACAGGGTTCTGCCACCATCGGCTTCGGAGCCAAAAGTGGCTCGTTTGACCATCAATAATGGCTCCTAAAAGTGACTAAAAATGTTAAAGAATCAAAAGGTTTTCTTATTAATATGGTATTATAACGCAAACTCGTGTTTGAAGCTTCAGAAGATTTTCAAAAAATTTCTAAACGGAACTTTTACCAAACAATTTATGTTAAAATAACCAATAATGTGTATCATTTTCCAGGTTATGGACCCCCAAACTGATGGCGAGATGGAGCGGGGACCCCCTAATCATTTATATTGTATGAAACTGTGTCCTGGTCCTATAGTCAATCTATTACAGAGGGATCAATGTTACAAAAGTAATTTCACCCTGGGATTATCAAAGTATTTCTGATTCAGATTTCTCCTTGATTGGACAGGTGTTGCAAATGAGACGGTGCCCAGCTTGAAAGAGCTCCTGTGTGTCGCTGAATGTTTGCATTGATGACTAAAGGAAATCTTCTGCCTCCATTTATCTGTTTACTACAGTGTGTTGAATTCATGTTAATGTGTATTTAAAGACATTCAATTATTTAAAAAAATGACTGGTGGGAAAGTAAAAAAAATTGAATCAACCAAAACTTTCTTGACCCCCATGCAGTACCTCTGTTGACCCCCTAGGGGTCAAAGACCCCCTGTTGAAGACCTCCACCATGTACTAATAATATACTGGCTTGTTTTATTATGTTGATGTCTTGTGCTTAAATGACACCAGTAGTTTAACTGAATTGTACTTTTGCTTCTTGTTTCTAATATTAAGCAACCTAAATGCATTACATTTCCAACTGATTATATTGTTTCAATAATATAATCAGATAAAAAAAATGTATGTTTTGCAAGTTATGCCCAGCTGGTTGAAACATGTGTGGGGTGCTAACAAAAGAATAACCATTTAATTAAATGGCTTTGGGAGATTGAAAATCGTTTCATACAGCAACACTTGGTCTTTTATTAATTGCGAAATACTGTAACCGATTTTAATAATTAACTAAATCCAACTGCATTGTTCAAGAACTATGACTGATTTGGAATTTATGTAGTTGACTTTGAATCTGCCTGCATAAGAGATAACACCAGATATGAGTGTTTACACTATTAAATGTGGTGATTGATGCTAAATCAGAAGCTAAAGAGCTTGTAAAGATGCTGGCTAGACCTGTTAAAATAGTGTGATTGTCCGCATTGAAATGAGTCCTGTACCAAGATGGGATTGATTTAATAATATGGATAACAGATGGTATAGAATAAGACAGCATATGGAAACGTAGAGATCACTGAAAAAGAAAACCAGCCATTAAAAATTCTACATTAAATCAAGGACATTGAAATCCAATTTTAAAATAATTCTGCAATTGGTCAGTAATTTTTTTTAGCTTTACTCCATTTACCTTTTCCATAACTCTTCTAGTCCCTGAAAACAATAGCAAGCAGATCAACTCTCTCATTGGTTAAACTGCCACACTTGGTTAACAAAATAAGGGAGTTGGTTGCAACTTAGGAGCAACTGTGATTGGTTAGAATGGTTTCAATCTATTCAGGGACAAGAAGGTTAATGGAAAAGGTCAATGTAAAAAACAAAAAGAACCAAAAACCAGTGAGAGCATTGAACTAACAGATTCTACGGAGTGGGAGAATAGAGATAGAATGAAGCAGAATGAAATGCAATGTGCAATATCAAAATGTGCAATGGAAAATGTTTTTCAAATTGAATTTCAAATTGCATGATTTAAATGTTAAATTTGAAATTGGCTGGTTTTCTTTTTCAGTGACTGACTTGGTCCTCCATACCATCACAGCATAATCATAAGTGATCTAAAACAGGTCCATTATAGTGTGGTTTGATGTCAGACAGGGGAAAAATCAGCTTTAATCAGTTTTATTGTGCACACTGCTGAAAAAAACAACACCTTTACACTTTGGTTAAATGCAGCCAGTTTGGTCTTTAGAGGAAAAAAACCTGTAAACTAAGCCTCGTTAATTAAGCTCATTAGGTGAACAGAAACCTGTTTGATTGGAGGCAGTTGGAGCCCTTCCGCTCTGATGCAGCAGCGGTATTTAACTCACCATATTGGCTGTCTGATGGCTGCACCTCAGGGTCATGTTCTGTGACATGGTTGTTGTCCCAATGCCACCCTCACACACACACACGCATACACACACACACACATCGTAAGGGTCTTGGCAGACCCCTGCTTTTCCCCTCTCTAATCACTGTGTTCTCCAGGGGGCATGCAGCCATTCTCACTGCTCTTTGTAAAAGCTTGGCATTTGTCTGAGATCTCATTTCTGTAATTCATCGCCCGTCTCCTGGGAGGCAGGGTTGGCACTGCTGATGCCAAGTCCTCCCTCTCTAACTGTTTCGGCTTTTCTTGCTCTGTTTAGCCCCCACGGTTATTTGTTGTTGCCCTGGAAGTGACTCTGACTGCAGCTAAACTGGTGGGTGTACACAATTTAAGCTCATGCGTTTGCGCCTGCCGCTGTGTCTGTAAAGGCTCTTTTCTTGAAACTGAAACGTCAAATGCATTAAAAAATAATAGATCACTAAGGGTTTTGGATTTTCTTGATTTTGGGGATTTTATTTTAAAATGACGAATCAAAATCAATAACACAGCCAAAAAATCTTAATAAGTAATTAACCAAACATTATAATTAGAAAATATCCAGTGCTATTAAATATCCTTTTCCCTTATACAATGCATTAAGTCTTTTCTCAAAATTGAGATAATTAAGATAATAAAATTGATATTTTTCAAAAACAAGCTGAGTAAAATTCTTTTTTCAAATTCTTTTATCTAATGTTAAACAAACTAAACAGACCTGAGAGAAAATATAAATGAAGAAATGATTAAAAAGGAAAGATTTAATTCAGCCTCACTTCTCATCCAATCTCCCTCTGATGCTGTTCTGCTGAAAGTCATTTAGCCCTGTGCAGGCCTCCGCCATGGCCAATCTTCATCCAGAACTCTGCTTAAAATAGATGGTGTTCCACCAACGGTATTTATGCTCCATCAAGCTGCAGCCCTCATCCGCTCCATTTTTACCATCACCCTCATTTTCATCAAACTCCATTCCTGCATACCTCCATTCTGTTTGAGACTTTCCAGTTTGAATTGCCCCAATACATAATATCTGGGTAATTGCCTTGCCCTTTGTGACTATAACTGCCAACAAATATTTTGGATAACTGCTGTTCAGACCATATTACTGAGTGGTTTTTGGCCACGTCACAATTAAGCGTTTTTAACTGTATTTTAGAGCCACTCAGAGGTTGAATTGCAATCCGTCACATAAAGCATGCATGTAGAGACTCCATTTTAACAGGAAGAAACCTCCTGCAGAACCAGGCGGTCATCTGCCAAAGCCGACTGGAAGTCAAGGAGACAGAAGCAAAGACTAACATGGAAGCACTGATCTTGAATACGTTCTATGTTAGAAAAGGTGATGGTAAGCTAGCTCCTTAGGTAGCTCTGTCTGGGAAAGAAACAATTCAGCAGCTATGAGTCATTTGCACATTACCACCCTGTTTGAGTCTGGTGGGTTTTTATGTGTTTGAAATGCGTTGTTAGTAAAAGAGCAGATATAGCATGTATTCAGTCTGCAGCATATTTTTCAAAGGGTCTTGATGAGAGATATTTTAGACAGCACTTTATGTCATTTCCCCCCCCTCCCCTCTGATGTCTCACATTAAGTTCGACCAGCAGTGCTTTTCATTTTGCTCTGGTTTCTTTTGAATCATCTTAAATCCTCCTGAGTGAGCGGAGGATGAGCTCTTGGAGTGATTTCAGCATCCCTCATTCTTGGTTTCTCATTGTGATTCCATTCAGTTCCAAAGCCTTCAGAAATGGCTTTGAAACCTGCTCCACACAGATTGATGTTACAGACTTGTTTCATGTCTGTTTTTAAACTTCTTTAGATAAATGCCTTAAATGTGGCTTTGTGATTCATTTTGGGAAACTTCTTGTTGTCAGCTGGGTTCTATTGAAGTGACTCTCCTGACTCTACACATTTAGCATTCATCATATCTGCATGTGGATTATTAGACTAACCTAAAGAACAACAACAAACAAATAAACTAGTAATAAAAGTGCATTTATCTTAAACATTAGTTGTTGTTTTTTTCAACTAGCCATACAGGTTTGGATGCCATTTTCCCCCTAATAAATAAAATGATAATATCCAAACCGCTTGCTGCATTTTTATTTTTGTTTGTTATCAAATTTTGTCTGAAGGCCTAAAACAGTTTAATGTGACTAAAAAGCAAATTCAAAATACACCTATAATGTGTTGAATAATTTTCACAGATTAATATAACTGTGATCATCCAGGAATAAAAAGATCAACACATCTTGATTGAGTTTAAAATGTTGCCTCATTTCTTCAGTTTCTCTCTTTTAATGTGGGAAAAAAAAATGAGCTTTAACATTTCTGTTCCACTGTGAAGTCTGCCGCCTGCACAGAGCTCTGTACTTAAATCTAAAGGTACAGGTTAAATTGCTGCTTCTCCCATTTTGTTTATGAGTAAACGGCTGTTGGTGGCAGAGATTTTAAGCTAATAGCTGCTTTAAATAGCTGCAATTAGAGAGTAGCATGAGATATTTAATCACTCTAGACCAATTAGTCTGTAATCAAGTAGTGTCCAAGAGCGAGCACGTTTCTGTCCTCTACTGTTCCTCTGCAAGCACCCGCCATATATTTCTCTGTGCAGGGAAGAGCAGTGATTAACACGCAGGGATATAGGCCCCCGTGGAACGCTGTAATGTGGAGTTAAATCAGGGAGAGAAGGAGGCGAGACACCGTGGCTAAACCTGTTATTGCAGTTTAACATATGCGGAAGGTTAATTTAAGGCAGAGACGATAGCGAGCATCCTCGCTTTATGTGTTTGTGTTAAATTTGTGAAATTAGAGGCTGGGTGTTTCTGTTTCTGCAAAGAAAACAGCTGATTTGCTTTTCTTCCTCTTGGTGGTTCCAGTCCAGAAGAGGAGGAGGAGGAGGTGGTTAATGAGCACATCTGATTTATTCAGGAACTGTTATGGATTTTTTTATCATTTTGTTATGAAGCAAAGCTATAAAAGAAAAAAACGAGTGATGCATATATAAGAGAATGAGAGTGTGCATACTCACACCTGTGCAAACAACTGGCTCCACTAGTCCTCTTGTTTTGTTAGTAATAATACTGTGCTCACAATGACATTTCTGATTGACTGATCGTGGGGCCGGCCTGTCTACTCCCTCTATCAAGGATGGAAAGTAGGCCGACCAGTTTAGTTTGGACACTCTTATCAAACAGGATGTGATGGTTTCCCACGATCTGGAGCCAAGAGCCCACACACGAGGAGGAGAAGGCTGCAGGTAATTATTTCAGTAAGGAAAAACAGCAACACAACAATAAGGAAGCTTCTAAAAGATACATGAGTTTATCTTAAGTCTTGCTGAAATATTTTAGAGAGCTTTTGTCAGTAAACAGGGCTGGTTAAATGGGGCCCTTAAGGAATTCGATTTGGAAACAGCAGCCACCACAGCAGCAACCTGCTTGTTTGTTTCAGAAATAAAACCTGTTTTACAGTTGAGAACATCTTAAAATTAAACAAGCCAATTAATGTGACTTACTCATTAAACAAATAGCATATTAAACATTTTATTCCGATTTTTTCTTTCTTTGGACTTTAATTTAAAAAAAATACCAAATTTCATCACAGAGTCATTCAAAGCAGGATGGATCGAACATTTGCATCGCTAAAAAATCACTTATGGAAAAGTAATCTGTTACTTTTGTGGATTATTAGCTTTTTTTAAAACAGAACTAGAAAAGAAATATGACAATGAGCTCAGGTACAACAAATTAAAACAAATAAAATTACAGAAGTGGTTGGAATGGTTTACCTGTTCGTGTACAGGCCGCTGAAAATGTCGAGACTTTGCCCAGAACCGGTTTCTATTCTTTGGTGAAACATTTTCTCTTTCTAATGATAGTTATGGAGGATTTTCTCTTCAAGATTTAAATTTATTTTTCCAAAATATTTTCTTTTCACTATTGTTGTATTAGCATTTCATTTAATTGAACTGCACATTACTTTGTCAACATATGTTGTTTCTATGTGCTAAAAGTAAGATTAAAATATTCCACTAAAAGATCAAAATCTATGAGAAACAAACCTCAGATTTTTGCACACAGGCCCTCATCAATCAATCAGAAATGTAAAAAAATTTTTTATTTTGTAATATTTAGCTTGAAATATTGAACAAATTGTGAATCTTTTAAATTTCATATTTTTACAGGTCCATTGTTGCCATGGCGTCGCTAAGCAGTGATTTTATTCGCTAATGCCTTGGGCTGCATGTTTAGATGCAGAAGAAGAACAGAATTAGACATAGCATCGGTTGTTTCTGTGACTTTGTTAAAAACCTTTTTCAATCAACATTTCCGACATTTAGGTAGAAGGAATTTCCGTTGGTTGCTCAAGTAGAGGCATCGATGTATGTTCTGTGCAAATTTGTCCCGTATGATAAAAAATATACATTTCTTTAGGAAGATTTCCAACAAGTCCTGTTGTGAAAATAACGCTCTGTAAAAGAAAGCCTTGGCTTCAGGTGTGGTGACTGTCAGCTGTAACCCTTGTGTCCCTTAACAACACATTTCCTGTGAAATGAAATGGTGATGCAGTCAGTAAGAGCACAGTCATGCCGTAGGTTGAACTGTTAGGCCTCTGTGAAAACCAGAATATCTTTAATCATATCAGGAAGGTCTAACTGTCAAGCTGGCCACCTGTGCTTTAACACACTTTTTTAACCTTTTATCACTCACAAGCAGACAGCCGCACACTCACATTTCACATCACAAGGACAGTGCTTGTCAAGGGCATCAAGGCCAGCTTCCCTTTCTGTGGGCTGTAAACACACACACACCAACACACACACCCAGGTGGCCTGTATGGCCTGCTTTCCCCAGCTGGCCACAGTGGAAATGGGATTCTGAAAGCTGCCTGGAGCACCCACAGTGGGAATCGGTCACCAAGCTCGTTGGTGTCAAGCAGCCCTTTTAACCCGCATTCAGCATGTTGATGTAGGGCTCCGTCTGCAAGAAAAACCTGTGCAGCTTGGTGTGGGAGAAAAAAAAGAGAGGAACTAAATATTCTAAATAAATAATAGCTAAATATTGTTGGATAAATACATTGAAAAAAAAAAGGAATAAGTAAAAAAAATAGACTCCCTATCTCCCAAATGCTTGAAAGCATGAACGCTCACCAGCCTTAAAGTTGAGACAATTTCACACCTAAAACAGAAAAAGCTCCGGCTCATTCTAACAAGCACAAAGGCCTGAGGTACGGCTTCCATGCTTTTAATACCAAAACCTCAGCAGGCATCCACTGCTTTTCTTTTTTAAGTAAAACAATCACAGCCCTTTCTCTTTACTATTGTTCATGTTGCTTTTTTCTCTTCACTTCCTTAAAAATCACACAGCAAGAGAACGAGAACGAATTAGCTGCTATCTCAGGTTAGCCTTGAAATATCTAATGAAATATTGCTGCATCCCAACAGAAACTGCATTCTTTTTTCTAGAAAAAAGTCATTTAAAATAAAAATTCATAAATTATCTGATATAGTTGCAAAGATTTCAGTTTTATGCGAAACAAAAATTCGAGCTCATTGAATCTTTTTGCTGGACGCTAGAATGAAAATCTGTTACGGACCGAAAACAGATTAAAACAAACGTTTTTTATGAGTTAAAAAATAAAATAAACAGTGAACTTTGTGAATATTTGCTTTAAGAAACAGAGGTCGGATTTATTTCTATTTAACGGAAGAGAACTCAATATTCCCATCATGAATTATATAGACTCTTTATACATGTTTATTTCAAAGGCATTTGATGAAAGTTAGAAGAAACTGAAGCGAGCAAAGTAAAGACAGAAACTAACAGGATTTTAACCAGGGTGAGCAAATACAGAAAAATACATAAGAATATTTAATTTACTTACACAGATACACTGCCTCTGAAAGAAATGCCTATTTATTAGTTAGTTAGAAAATTATCTGGAATTATTTGCTTTTTATTGTAAACATTTTTATGAATTAAAAAAAAATATATATAGCTGCTACTAAATTAGCCATGCTCACAAATGATGTTAAGACTTATTTTAATTGTGCTTTTTTAGAGGAAATCTGGTTATTTATTCAGCCGAACCTAAAAATAAGTAAAGGATGACTTTTTTTCATCCAATCAAAAAAATTTCCAAATGTGTCCTTCCTACAGTATAAGGCAGGGGGGGAGTTTTTCCATCCAGCTGACTGGCAACAATAGGCGGGGGAAGGGCAATAATGTGCCACTCTCTGCTCTACACAGTTGGCTTATAAAAGATATTATGAATTATGATCTAAAATCATTTTTTTCTGACTAATTTTTGCACAATTAGCCAGTTTTGATAAAACTAAACATTTTATTTCATTAAGATTTTATTTATAGGACAGGAGCAGTTAGCTGACATATCTTTTGAAACAGTCACTTTTTAGGACTTTACTGCCATAAACACTCAGGCTCACAAACACATCAGAGGCTGGTAAAGGAGGAGTGAGAAGATCAGAACCTGGCTTTCTGCCATCTTGTTTTTAGCACCGAACGTGTGCAGAAGAACTAAAGGAGAAGTGAGAAAATAATAAGCTGAATCTCTAAAACCAGTAAAGTTTGGGGTGTTTTTAGTCAAAGATCGTGTTGGAGTAACATGTTGACCAAAAAACTGGCCTTCTCTGAATGCTTGGTGAAAAACTGGAAGTAATCACCAATCCACCTTAAGATGCCCGATGAGGACAAAACATGACACAACACAGTTCTTCTGGGAAATTTTAATGGTTACGACAACTCCTCTGAAGCCAGTGGTCAAGTCCAACAGTGCAGTAGACCGTAACGTACAAGTTCCCTCTAGCACTGGCAGAGGGTGGTGAGGTAAATTCAGTGCTGAATCTCATCCAAGTTTATACTAATAAAGGCTGCCGACACACCAGCAGGACAATCATCTCAACCGAAACACATCGACTGTTTGTTGAAATGTTTTACCAATTAACAGAAAAGTTGAAACGTTTTCCAATTTTCCTAAGGAAAAACTCAGAGATGATGGTGGTTTTCCCCTCACAGCAGTGCTTTGTAGGGAAATTATTTGTGTGCAGAATCAAATCAATTTTAAGACACTTATTTTTCTTTGAGGGGAACTCAGGGGTGAAAAAAAATAAAATATTTCAGGGGAGAAGCCAAAGAAGGTTGCATGGACACAGCAGTAGCGGCCGCTTCAGTGCACATTCAGCATCTCTGGGATGAGCCTGACATGCTACATTTCAAACTATTTCAAACACTGCAAAGAGTTTAATGATATCATCATGTGAGGACATTATTGGCAGAGCATAAACAAGTTCATTCAATAAAGTGGAAACACCATATTTACAGAACTGCAAAAAAACAACAAGGTTTTCAATAAAAAATATCTTAGAATAATTACAATAGTCTATTTAAGCATATAAGTCCTTTCACATACCTTAATAGAACATTTGTGTCTCTGTATTTACAAGCTTAATTGTCTCGAATCGGAATTGTTCTTCTTTACAAAGTACCAGGGACAGCGTCCCTTTTCAAACACAAATCATCTATTTTAAACAATAGATGTGCAAAACATATACAATGATTTTTTTTTCTTTTTGCAGTGTAGTAAAGCTTTAAACTGGAGCACAATTCACAATCCGTTTTCATTGCTGCTGTAAATTAGTGTCCAAAAAACAACAACAACAAAAAAAAACCTGTGAGAGGATTGGATGCTTTCACAATTTAAAGAAGAAACTGACTAAGGAGATTAAAACAGCCAGAAGGATGAGTCCATTTTTCCTCAGAATCAAAAATAATAATTTCAAAACATGTGGAGGGAAAAATCTGATAAAAATAAAAAGACTTTATTTCGGTTTAGTTTCTCCCATTGGTTTTTGCAAACCCCCCTTGTGACTGTGCCTTCAGTTGGGTGTGAGTTCCTGGCGAAGCTTCGCTGACTTTTGGAGCGGCTCTGCGCTGCCTGCACACCTGTGGAGGGGATGAATAGAGGCAAAGGGAGGGAGGGTGAGCTGCAGAACTCCAGACTGACTGGCGCCACCGACAAAACAGAGTCCATGCTTGATCAACAACCCAAAACAAGCCAGGTCAAACAACAACCACAGCGCTCCTCTGGCTGTTGGGTAACACAGGCGACAGGCAGCCAAAAAGCTCTCAGGAATACTGAAAGACTTCTACCAATGTGTATCTAGATTGACGGCTAAAAAAGCTGTCTCTAAAACCAGCCCCGTATCTGGAATGGAACTGGGATGCAGAGAAAAAAAATACAAAAAAATCAGGAGGAATGAGACACAGAGTGTGTTTGTGTGTGAGAGAGAATGAAAGAGAGGGCAAGCTGAGGTTTTAACCCACTGCTCTTCTCAGATTGCTACACCAGTGACAGTTATTGCTCAAAGCACAGCTGCCTCTGAAGCTGGGGCCAATTTAAATGTTTAAAAATTATTATTTTACCTGACATCTCCTGGCTTCACTTACATCTTTACACCATTTACACGACTGCCATCGATTTAAAGTAGAAACTAACAGTAATCCTGATTTATTAGGCCCAGATTATTATATTTTTTTATGAATTGTGGTAAAAATAAATCTAATAAATTGAATTGAACTCACAGAAACAAATGTTAATATTCCCATTGTAATATTATTGAAGTCAACTTACCAAATGCAGCATTTATGTCTCAACGGCATAAAAGTGAATCTTCTGGTTTTTTCACCATTGTTGTCCTCTGGAAAAAGAAAAAAAAAAAACATGTAACACACAGAGTTTATCAGGACAAGAGTAAAAAAAACCCAAACAACATGATTTTTGGTTGAGTCTGGTATTAACCAGCTATCTCAGCCAGAATAGATTCTCTTCTAGGCTATTGAATGACAAATTGGCCCTATTGTGCGCACTGGAGTGGACTGCAGGCTGAGCCACTCCACGGATCCCGGGATAAGGTGGGCCCCTGACACACCGTCATTATCATGCAAATCATAAAGCCGCAATCAAGTGTTCAACCCGCAGCCGCACGTTAAAGGCCATTTATT
The DNA here is from genome assembly GCF_016077235.1 of Cyprinodon tularosa. NCBI lineage: Eukaryota > Metazoa > Chordata > Actinopteri > Cyprinodontiformes > Cyprinodontidae > Cyprinodon > Cyprinodon tularosa. Next base: position 48,768 of record NW_024037828.1, read on the forward strand.
TTATGTCTTACAATTGATAAAAGACGGCCTGTTGGTGCAGCACTGGAAGGACAATGACATATAACGGGATGACGCGCTTTGTCTGAGGCGGACGGCGGTCTGACACACGGAGGTAAACCAGGACCCCCCCGGCCTAACCCTTACCTGGTGATGGTCAATGTTGAGCACCGTCAGCGGCGTCCTGTTGGGGTTGGAGGCTACAGGCGGACAGCTCTGCTGTGGCTGCTGCTTCTGAAGGGAAGGGTGCGTCTCCAGGGCCAGCTGCAGGTCCAGGATGTAGTCTATAACATGCTGGAGGATCTCCACTTTGCTCACTTTCTTATCCTGCGGAATGGTGGGCACCAGGCGCTTCAGGCGGCTGTAGCAGTCGTTCATGTCGTACTGCAGGCAGAACAGGTCCTCCTCTTCCATCCTGCACCGGGAGATGTTCAGGCTCTGTTTCGACAGATAGTGCAGGGAGAGCTGGCTGGAGGAGGAGGAGGAAGAGGAAGAAGAGGAGGAGGAGGAGGAGGAGTCCTGGGGGTGGACTGGAGTAACAGCCTTCATCTTCGATAACCGACGGAGGCAGCAATAATAAAACAGCAACCAAAAAAAATCTAACAGAAGCCGTCTGAGTTAATAGTGCGGAGATGGAGAGAGGAGAGGAAACCAAGGCTGAGGAGAAATTCTGCTCTGTTAACGCATCCCGAGGAGCTGCCAGTTCCTCTCAGTTCAGCAGGCGCGCTGTGAGCGCAATGAAAAGACTTGGTTCATTTATAGAGGAGAGGGGAGGCGCCAAGGCAGCAGGCTGACAGATCAGGGAGGAAAGCTGCTCAATCACCGGCAGCCCGCTGCCCACCGACCCCACAGCGGAGCCGAGAAAAAGGCGTGTCTCTCTGCGCGATGCGGTGGGCTGCGATCTGCGGGAGGTGGGTGAGAGAGAGAGGGAGAGAGGGGGGGATAAAAAAGAAAAGACAAATCCAACACAGAGAAGAGGAGTTAGTTGGAGTATGATGAAGCCAAAATCGTCTGAGAGAAAGGAAGTAGCTCCTGACTTTGTCCAAAGGAACTCTGCTATTCATCCAGCCTTCCCAAACACCGAGCCTGAGGTGAACAGCTTTACTGCCTTTTCTATTGATGCGTAATTACGCAGCGCCACGTTCGCATTGATCCCAGGAACACTGGCGATGCCAAACACCTGCCTTTCTGCTCAGTGCAAGGAAAAATCATTCAGTGTGAAAATAAACAGAAAATAAATTATTCAAAGGTGAAAAATATAAAAAATGTTCAGTTTTATATATATTTTTATTTTACTGAAATTCAAATGATAGATTTTATATTCTAGCATCTTCAGTCAGACTGAATAGCAAACATTGAAAGAGGAAGAAGTTCTCACCACTGAGGAGCGTTTTCTTGGGATTTCTGTGAAACTGCATGTAATTAAATCAAACAAATATTCGGACTTGAAGCTTCCACTGTCACTCCCCATCTCTGTTATTGTGCTCCTGCATTCCTCTGACCCCCCCACCACCACCGACCCCCAGTCACTCACTGTGCAGCACCGCTGGGCCGACTGTCTGGCGCCACACAAACCATTCAACCAGGCATTCCTTCCTTCCTTCCTTCCTTCCTTCCTTCCTTCCTTCCTTCCTTCCTTCCTTCCTTCCTTCCTTCCTTCCTTCCTTCCCTTAACAAAACGGATCTCCCACCTTAGAACCCCGTCGGTTTAATGACCCTAAGATTTTATGGAAAACACCACATTCTCCTCTTTCATACAGAGAGGCCTAAATCACTCTTAATTGTCTTTTTTTCTCTCCTCCCATGTCTTCCTCTGTTTTCTGTTGCCATGGGAAGTTGCTGTTCTGCTCACTCAAGCATGTCACAATGTTTGGTTCAGGGACAACTTCAGAGAAATCAGCGGTATCAATCTTCGATGGTAGCCTTCGACAAGTAACATGTGACATAAACGGTTTGTCCATGACAGGATGGTGATAGTTCAGGCTGGAAGGAAAAACAGTCAAGTTGAGCTACAGCAATGATTCACTGGAGCTGTTTATCTCTGAGGGCTAATGGTGAACAAAATAGCAGGTTTCTGTGAGATACTTCTTTTGATACTTCAGAGTATCAAACAGTGCCTTGCTAAATTATTTATTTTTGTACATGTTGTTATAACTCTAGATTTTGTGTTTTATTATGTTTTCATGTACTAAAGTTAAGATTCCTAATCTAAACCCTTCTATTGTTCTAAATGCTGGTATGTTGTGTAAATCCCTTTATTGAGTCACAATGGGGAAATGTACTCTCTGCATTTATACCCATCCCCTTTGGGAGCAGTGGGCTGCCATTGTGTTGTGCCCAGGGAGCAGTGTCGCGCCTTGCTGAGGAACCCAGAGTGGAGGCCGTGGGGATCAAACCGGGTACTTGCAACCTTCTCAGAGCACAAATACACAGCTCTAACCACTAGGCCAACATAATACATCAAATTAAGGATTATAAACCAGTGTTCCAGTCTCAGGTTACTGTTTTTCCTCCTATATTTTGAACCAATTATCTTCACCCAGAGCATGATGCTGCCAACACCATGTATAAAATCAGGAATAATGTTTTCACGGTTATTTAGGATTAGTTTTCAGTCCCATAAGAAATTTAACTCACCAAAATTTTGTTTTTGCCGAATGTTATTAATGTTTTGCAACAACCTGCAAACAGTTCATCTTATGACTTTGGTTCAACAAAGCCTTGCTTTTAGTCATAATATTTATGGAAGACCTGTTGGCAGATTTTCCCACCTAAGCTGCAGATCTCTGCAGCACCTCCAGAGCAATGAGAAACATCCTCACTGCTTTCCCCATTAATGTCCTCCTTGTCTGTAGTTTAGATGGATAGACATGTCTTAGGGTGGGTTCCCACTCAACACATATTTCGTGCCCTTAGTGAATGATTTATACACTTTATCTCTATCCAGAGTGCTGCAAGGCACAATTTTAAGAAGAAGAAAATCATATTCTTGGCAAATACAGTGGAGCGAGAGCCGCTGCACCTGCATACAGTAGTTCAACATGGCCCTTCCCAGTCAGAAGCTGGCAGAAAGACAGCCCACTTCTCTGCAACTCTCAGCAAAATCCCCTCCAACTTAAGTCACTGAACGAAAGGGTCTGACCAGGAGATGATGCTTCTCTTTAGATATTAATGTCCACAAATCATGACAGAAAGAATATTTTAGTACAAAGATCAATGTTTAAAAGGGAATTGTAGGGGACCAGCCAAGGACCAACCAAGGGCCCATAAAGGAAAGTGGGGAAAAAAAGAAAAAAGGGTTAGGGTCAAACGAGATGTGTTTGTTACATATGGAGGAGCGCTGCACAGACCAGCTTTTTTATTCAAAATCAAGATAGAGAACATAATGTTGACAAAGGATGAAATAGGGAAATCTCTTAAGAGGTTTTTTGGTGGTTTTAAAAAAAAGTAGTTTTAATTTAGTTCTAAAAGGACTGTTCATTTTCATCGCGTAAGCCCGGCGTACACGGGGCGTACACGTAGAAGGGGGGGTATTAAGCTCACTATAGTGAACCGCGCTGCCTTGGTAATTTGTGCAATTTTCTGCTGAGGGTCCTAGAAAGAAAGGGCGACGACGTCTTTGGAAAAAGGACGTGGCTTAGCAGGCGTGGCGTCTGCGGTCTGTCAGTTTTGCAGACGGAGCTGCATTTCCCTCATTGCATCCCTGCCATGCTTCTGTGTTTTTTGAGAGGAGGAATAAAAAGAAGAATCCTTGTTTGCGCATGTGCCCTGAGCGATTTGCCCACAAAAGTCAGGAGAAAATCAAACATGTTTGATTTTCTCCCGACCTCCCCATTCCTGATCAGGAGTTGGTCGTGAGAGGCTGATCGGCCCTCGTTACCCCCTGTACACTAGGCGACTCATGATGCACAATCAGGCTGAAAGTCGGCCCAATCGGAAAATTCTCGCACGACTGTATTTCGCCCCGAAAATCGCACAGTGTATGCGGGGCTTTAGGGTTAGCTTACTGCTGTCCTCCTTCTGACAAAATGTCAGCTGTGCAAACGCAAATAAAACTTGCAATTTTTTTGTTTCACATTCATTTTGCACAATTAGTGAGATCCCACTTTGCTTTTGTCCATTAACGGAATATATTTCATCCTCTAAATTTCTTTAAGATGTTGGATTGAATCCTTTTTTGGATGTCAATAATCCATTTGTGCCTTAAATTACGCTACAACTTTCTCTCTAATCTGTCTGCTGTATTCCTTGGTCTGTCTGATGATGTTTGCTAAATGTTCTCTATATAACCTCTGAGGCCTTTACATAGTAGCTTATTTCGTATGCAATTACATCCCAAAGATGGACTCTGTACCAATGAATTGATTTCAGACTGTAGTATACAATTGCTGTAGTGAATTGTTTTTGATTAATCAGAATAGAGGTTAGCTGAATGGTAAAGCACACCAAAATGCTTCTATTGAAAATGTTAAAAACACTGTTGCACCTACTTCACTTTCAGGTGTTCGATTATTGGTTGCTTATGCTATGAAGTCCCAAATTAAAGGTTTGTGGTTTTAACTTCACAATATCTAAAAATGTATAGTATATGGAAAATGTTGCTGTTTTAAGAAGAGAATAGAGTCAATGTGTCTTTGGATTCTGTAATATAAGTGAAGCTTTGTACAGCTAGGTATGGAAGCAGTATTAGGGTCCCTGGAGTTTCTGACTTTAACACAGCCCCCGTGTTTCCTGCACACAGCCATTAGGAAGAAAGGTCTCTAAAGGATGTTTTGGCATCTTAAAGTCTTCTACTTTGAGGGATTATCTGCTTTTACTTTTTAATTAGTTGCTTATTAGCCTGCAGTGGTTTTTGATTTTGGTGGATTACAATATATTCACTAAAGTAAAAAAAAAATGCTTTACATATTGTAAATCATTTCCAAGCAAATCTAAGGTTTAAAAGTCTGGAATGGGGCAAAGTAAAATCTAAAATGTCTTTGGAAAAGGAAACATTGTATTGTCTTACTCTCAACTTAGCACAGTCTTGACATCCATAGTCATGGGCAGAAATTTTAAAGCTGCTTTAACTAAGTAACCTTCCTTAGAACAACCCTGGAAAGAATTTAGTTGGTTTGTAATAAAACAACCATCACATTTTACTGTTCATGTTTAACCAGAACCAGGCTCAGTGTGAGCGACCATCTGCTGAGACCGACTGGGGTTCAAGGAGACGGAAGCAGAGATAGAAAAGGCAGCTGTAAAAGGCGGCCCCGTCCAGGAAACACGCAGCCAGGCAGACGAGCTCCGAGCCAGCTCCCATGTCAGAGGATGAAAGGAGCACATCCAGCCAGTCACAGTCAGAGAAACAGGACTACACTGAAAAACAGGCCGATCTTGAACATCTATAGACAAAGGTGTTGATGGCAGCTGCAGTACTGAGACATCAGTGCTATTCTGCCCACTATATTCCATTAAAGATTAAGTGTGATTATGGCTACATTGTTGAAGACACATGTTTACTGTGACCTTTGGTACTTTGACCTTTTGTGCTTAATAAGTTTCCTATATTCACTTCTTACCTATGTGAGCCTGTCCCCAGTCAGTAGCATGTAGATCATCCAAAATCAAACACATCTATAAACTTTCAACTAGTTTGAGCTAAACCAGAACATGTATTTGCAGATTTTTGTTTTTGTTCTGTTGCAGTTGCTTTGCTGTGCTTCCTCTCTGTTTACTTCATGAGATTGTTCTGACCTCACTTCCCCAAAGGCTTACAGTCGCAGTGACAGGGGACTTTCGCGTGGTAACCAGAGCCTCATTAGTCTACCAGATGGGTGATAACCTGGCAGGTAAAGCTTTCTTTGTTGTGGCTACACAGGCTAGAGTCTACAAACAAGCTACAAAGCAGTGTGAAACAGCGTCAGCTGTAGAAACAAAGTGTTGTGAAGTAAGAGTTGCATGAGCAACATTTCATCATTGCCCTTTTATGGTGTGCCTTTTAATAGATGAGCCATGAACAAAGTGGAAATTGCATGATGTCCACATCTGTGTGAGAGGTTTTCCCTGGAGGCGGTTTAAGTTTCAGAGGGTGGTAACATTTTCACAATTTCAGGAGCAAGAGCTAAATCCTATCTGTGACAGTAAACAATAATAGTAATAGTAATAGCATGAGATAATGCTAAATTATTGGAGTACTGCTACTTTTCATTATTTTAATGCTTTTCAGGCAGAAGAACTTTGTTACAGTACAGGTGCTGGTCATAAAATTAGAATATCATGAAAAAGTAGATTGATTTCAGTAATTCCATTTAAAAAGTGAAACTTGTATATTATATTCATACATTACATACAAACTCATATATTTCAGATGTTTATTTTGTTTAATTTTGATGATTACAAATGACAACAAATGAAAATCTCAAATTCATCATATCAGAAAATTAGAATATTACTGAAGACCAATAAAAACAAAGGATTTATAGAAATGTTGGCCAACTGAAAAGTATGAACATGAAAAGTATGAGCATGTACAGCACTCAGTATTTAGTTGGGCCTCCTTTGGCCTGTATTACTGCAGCAATGCGGCGTGGCATGGAGTCGATCAGTCTGTGGCACTGCTCAGGTGTTATGATAGCCCAGGTTGCTCTAATAGTGGCTTTTAGCTCTTCTGAATTGTTGGGTCTGGTGTATTGCATCTTCTTCTTCACAATACCCCATAGATTTTCTATGGGGTTAAGGTCAGGAGAGTTTGCTGGCCAATTAAGAACAGGGATACCATGGTCCTTCAACCAGGTACTGGTAGCTTTGGCACTGTGTGCAGGTGCCAAGTCCTGTTGGAAAATGAAATCTGCATTTCCAAAAAGTTGGTCAGCTGCAGGAAGCATGAAGTGCTCTAAAACTTCCTGGTATGTGGCTGCGTTGACCCTGGACCTCAGAAAACACAATGGACCAACACCAGCAGATGACATGGCACCCCAAACCATCACTGACTGTGGAAACTTTACACTGGACTTCAAGCAACGTGGATGAAGTGCCTCTCTTCTTTTCCTCCAGACTCTGGGACCTTGATTTCCAAAGGAAATGCAAAATTTACTTTCATCAGAGAACATGACTTTGGACCACTCACCAGCAGTCCAGTCCTGTTTCTCTTTAGCCCAGGCAAGACGCTTCTGACGCTGTCTGTGGTTCAAGAGTGGCTTGACACAAGGAATGCGACAGCAGAAACCCATGTCTTTCATACGTCTGTGTGTGGTGGTTCTTGAAGCACTCACTCCAGCTGCAGTCCACTCTTTGTGAATCTCCCCCACATTTTTGAAGGGGTTTTGTTTCACAATCCTCTCCAGGGTGCGGTTATCTCTCTTGCTTGTACACTTTTTTCGACCACATCTTTTCCTTCCCTTCGCCTCTCTATTAATGTGCTTGGACACTGAGCTCTGTGAACAGCCAGCCTCTTTAGCGATGACCTTTTGTGTCTTGCCCTCCTTGTGCAAGGTGTCGATGGTCGTCTTTTGGACAACTGTCAAGTCAGCAGTCTTCCCCATGATTGTGTAGCCTATAGAACTAGACTGAAAGACCATTTAAAGGCTTTTGCAGGTGGTTTGAGTTAATTAGCTGATTAGAGTGTGGCACCAGGGGCCATCAATTTTGAACCTTTTCACAATATTCTAATTTTCTGATATGATGAATTTGAGATTTTCATTTGTTGTCATTTGTAATCATCAAAATTAAACAAAATAAACATCTGAAATATATGAGTTTGTATGTAATGTATGAATATAATATACAAGTTTCACTTTTTAAATGGAATTACTGAAATCAATCTACTTTTTCATGATATTCTAATTTTATGACCAGCACCTGTAAAATTATGGCAACAACAAAGAGCAAAATTATGAAAGCTTTAAGATAGTTTTAGCTGAAAGTGATTAAATTCCTCCATAAATAAGAATAGAAAAATATTGATGAAGCAAAGCATGCATGGATTAAACCAAATGAACATACTATAGTGCTGGTGTGCTTTGTAGGGGGGGGGGGATTTACCATTAGGCAATACTAGGCAGTTGCCTAGGACCCCAATTTCCTAAAACTCTGTTAAGATGTATGGTTAATACAACTATTCCTTGTTTGCAAACATTAATTATGTTTTTGATAAAAAAATTCACTAAAAACCCATCAGAACGCTTATAATATTAAGTGTGTCTCAGGCCCTTCTGTGTCCACCACATTGGATCAGTCCATTTGCTGCATGTGCTCAGAAAGGTCCAAACAGACAGCAGCAAACCATTTAAAAAACAAACGATGTGAAGAGCAGTGTTGCCAACTTAGCGCTTTTGTCACTATATTTATTAACTTTTCAGACCCCTCTAGCGCTTTTATTTCTAAAAAGCGCCTAGCGCCAAATGAAGCTACTTTTTTCTGCTACTGGAGACTTTGGCAACAACATCTAAAAGCAGCGAACTCTGCTCTCCAGAGCAAGTAGATTGGTAACCCCGCCTCCTGCTCTGCTCTATCTTGTCTGCTGTCATGATTCATGCAGCTATTATTGCATACAAATGAAAATAGAAAAAAGATAAACAGATCATGGCTTGTCTACAGTGAAAAGAAGGACTGGGTTATTTACTTTTGACGTCACCTTTTTGAAAACACAGGAAGGAGCAATCAGCTAAGTGAGCTTAATGCTTGGAAAAAATCTTTCCTTCCTTTTCAGAGAACATGAAAAGTCAGCTGAGTACAAAACATAGAGAGGAAAACAACAAGAAAAGGAACAAGGAGAGAGGAACAAAACCTAGAACAAATAATGGATGTCTATTCTATTAATATTTCTCTATCTGTAGAATGGGTCTGTTTTATGTGTTGTCTTCTCACTTCAGAGGGCCCCCTGCCTGTCTTTGCCTAGGGCCCCAAGTTTCCTAAATACCCCCCTGCTTGGAGGTGAGAGTAGTGCTATCATGCTCACCTGGAGTTTGAGGATGTTATGCTGTTGTGGTCTCCCCACATCGTTCCACTTATGCAGCATTTAGATAAATAGTTCCACTACTATGAGCCATGATATCTGCAGGTCATCCCCCAATGGCTCAATCAATCAAATCAGTTAAATCAAATCAATGGCTGGGTATTAAGATCAGTCCTGCGTCCTTCAGCTTCATGGCTGTTCTGTCTTGGTTTTTAATCAGAACTCTTATTAAATGTTGCAGTCCCTCTTTATGTCCTTTAAAGCTCATAAAATGGCCTCTCAGCTTGTCACTGTCTCATCTTGGCAGGCATACCAAACTGCCGCCTCCCAGAGCTCTCTTATCTAAACCACTTGTCTGCATTATTGACTTCACTATTTTTCCATTTGCACACCTTTTGTTGTCATACCAAAATTCCTACAAATTTTATACATAGCTCAATCGCTGTACCCGGATGTCCCACCTAAACCTGCCTGAATCTTTATCAGGGTGATTTATTACTATCTCTGCCCAATTCATGCCAATGCCATGAATTGGGTGAATAGGTCCCCCTTCAGATGGTTGGCTCACCGGGGCATGGCGGTTGTTGAGGTTTGGCCCAGCCAAGTCTACAAGGATTAACATAAACAAGCAAACAAGAGAGAGAAGGAAATTATGCATTACTGTTTGAAAGCTAAGATTTGAGATCAACGCTACGGTAACCATTCATGCTTTGACCGTTAGCTTGTTAGCAGCGAGGCAGCAGAACCAAGATGGAAAAAAAAGTGAAAGAAAACATCACAGTTACAACAAATTACAACAACAAAGTTGATGGGACTAACTGTTTACACGAGTTAAACATATTTATAGAAAAAAATATAAACACCAGCGTATGTTTATGGATTAAGGAATCTATTATTAATAAAATGCAGCTTGTGATGATAAGTCTAAGTTATGGGCTGCAGGATGAGTTGATTTTCTGGAGGGATGTTTAACGTCTGGCAGCATGGGGATGATTGGCTTTATAGCTTTGGAAAAGAGTGTTTGTTTCTCAGGTAATAATCCTGAATGGTTTTCCTGATGGAAACACTGCATTTCCCTCATGGTGCTGCTGAGGTCAGCTAGTATGTCACTGTTCAGTCTGACATCGAGGCTTATGTTTATGAATGGCTTTATTTCTGTTTATTGTTGACCTATGAGTTAAATGAATGGACAAAGTTTCTCAAAAATAATTTTTCTTTATATAATTTCTTTAGATTTTGTGATTTCATTGATCAATTAAACAAAGCACAAAACAAAGTACAAAAAAAGGTTTGTTAAAAAAGTTTTCTCACACTAAAAAAACAAAACAAAAAAAACAATCCACCTTTAATTTGTTTCTGCAGCCACGTCGAGTCACAGCCTTTTTTTTCTGGTCATCCTGAAGGTGTTTGATCAACTCTTTGTCAGGCTCGTCAACCAGCCTGTTTGCCTTCAGAAAAGGCAAACAGGCCAATTAAGACCTGACAGAAACTACACATGCAAATAGAAATCTGACACTAAAGCCAATTCCGATCCAAAAGGCCGTGACACTAAACACTTTGAAAGGAGATAGACACCAGCATATCCCATTATTGTTTTTGCAACATCACTGTTTTAGCCGTTATTAACAATGTCTGATAACTGTGCCCCAGGGTTACATCTGCCATTGACAGCTTTGTCTTCTTGGAAGAATTTGCTGTAAAACATATATCACCCCAGAAGTGTTCAAACTGGTTTCTGGTTGAGGTTTTGTGGTAGAAAAACTCTCCCTACAGCTTTAATCAGCAGCCATGACCCTTTAACCAATTGCCTTTAAATAATCTCCAACAGCTGGTCGAGCTGTTATGTCATGAGCAGTAACACACAGTTTTTTTTATTTATATATATATATATATATATACATATATATATATATATATATATATATATATATATATATATATATATATATATAATTTTCTACCTCAGATGCCCATGAGACACCTGAAGAAAGATTTCTTCACATCACTTGTCCCAACCTAAACTTTTGCTGCGTTCTCCAGGTGACACAGTTTGCACAACATGTCTTACTCCCCGATGGCCTCCAAGCTAAACACAACAGTTGTCTGTGTCATTTACACAGGTGCATTTACTGTTTACACTGCATGACCTGAGTAACCATCTACACACTCACACACCTCCTTGTAACACACAAGCACAAACTAACTACTGACAACTCTGCATTGACTGCCATTTATTTTAAACCTTTTCTACAGCTTTACTCAGGCACTAACCCTAAACCTAATCATTTCTGAACATAACGAGCCTAAACCTTCGTCACTCTTAGTCTCTGATTCTCTACTTTAGCAGTAAAGTAGTAGAAGAGAATCTTCTTATCTGTAGGTGCAAACCCACTTAGACAGATCCACTTTGAGAGCCACCAGTAACATTTCAGAGATCAAATAACAAGAAAACTTTAGAAGTCATTTCAACATATAAATGATGTGTTTAGAGGGAAACTATAGAAAAGCCTCCCTGAACAAGATCTCCACTGGAAGGCGAACTATGTTCCCCTCCACCTGTAGTGTTTGAGTTTAGTAGCCATGATCTATTTTCATATTAAGTGCGCTAAAAGTAGGAGCTGTGTTCTGGGCCACACTCATTTAGGTCACCAGCGGTTCAGTCAAGTCTAAAAGCATTATTCACTACTGTCTCTTTGTGACCACTGGGATTTTTTTCACAAGTCCTCACAGCTGCAGCTTTCACTTCCCCGTTTCCCACCCTGGTCACATCAAACACTCCTGAGCCGGCGGTTTGGTTGTCCTGCGCTTCTGCTCTGTCCTGTTTGTACTAAAAACTGTGGAGAGACTCAGCGAGAAGGAGGTGCCTGCACAAATGTGTGTTTGACTGGGGGAGGGAGGGGGGGTTCACTCTCTTTGAGCTGGAGCATGTACAGGACTGGCAACAGGTGCAGCTTTGTTGCATCCTGTTGTACAGCTGCTGCCCTGCTTGTTGTTTCCTCTCTTAGCATCTGGACCTTTAACTTATGGCCTCTTTCAGGTGTGTCTCAAATATAACACGTTATCTCTAATCAGTAACAACCTCACAGCTGAAAACTCCCTGCTTTAGCTGCTGCATGTTCTGGTCAAAAACACAAAGTGTAACAGAAGTACAGATATTAGAATCTACTTTTACTTTTTATTTTTATGATAAATTAAACTTCATAATCCAACTTGAATGTTTTTAAGTTGAAAGTGAAAGAATGTGAAGCAGCCTTGTTTTACTTGATATGTTTTTTTTTATGTACCCGTCATTTAATTTAATTTATCTCTGTTTATTTTGTTTATTATGTAACTTTGCTGCATCTCGGCCAGGACTCCCTTAACAAAGAGGTTTTTAATCTCAATGGGATTCTTTTGCTGGTTAAATAAAGGTTCAGTTCAGTTCAGTTCAGTTTATTTATATAGCGCCAAATTCACAACACATGTCATCTCAAGGCACTTTACAGTTCAACCAGATCATACAGTCAAATTGATACAAAGTTTTCTATCTAAGGAAAACCAGTTGATTGCATTGACTCATTGACTCAAATACAATCCCCCACACTAAGCATGCTTGTAGCGACAGTGGAGAGGAAAAACTCCCTTTTAACAGGAAGAAACCTCCAGCAGAACCAGGCTCAGTGTGAGCGGCCATCTGCTGAGGCCGACTGGGGTTCAAGGAGACAGAAGCAGAGACACAAAAAGCAGCTGTAAAAGGCGGCCCCGTCCAGGAAACACACAGCCAGGCAGACGAGCTCCAAGGCAGCTCCCATGCCAGAGGACGAAGAGAGCACATCCACTCAGTCACGGCCAGAGAAACAGGACCACACTGGAAAACAGGCCGATCTCCAACATCTATAAACAAGGGTGTTGATGGAAGCAGCACAGCTGATGTTTCTTTCCAGGATGACGTCACAGCCAAACAGGAACAGACGAGGCAAAGCTACTCTGAGGAAAAGCAGAGAGAGCAGAACGTTAGAGATTGAACTAACAGATTCTGCAGAATAGGAGAACAGAGAGAGAATGAAGCAGAATGATGAAATGGGGGTCCCTATGTCCTCCAAAAGTCTAAGCCTATAGCAGCATAACTATAGAGATAGCTCAGGATAACCTGAGCCACCCTAACTATAAGCTTTATCAAAAAGGAAAGTTTTAAGCCTAGCCTTAAAAGTAGACAGGGTGTCTGCCTCACGGACTAAAACTGGTAGTTGGTTCCACAGGAGAGGAGCCTGATAACTAAAAGATCTGCCTCCCATTCTACTTTTAGAAATTCTAGGAACCACTAGTAAACCTGCAGATTGAGAGCGAAGTGCTCTGTTAGGAACATAAGGAACAATCAGATCTCTGATATAAGATGGTGCTTGGCCATTTAAGGCTTTATATGTGAGAAGGAGGATTTTAAATTCTATTCTTGATTTAACAGGAAGCCAATGAAGAGAAGCCAGGATAGGCGAGATATGATCTCTCTTTTTAATTTTCATCAGAACCCTGGCTGCAGCATTTTGGATCAGCTGAGGCCTTTTAACTACAGTTTGTGGACTTCCTGATAGTAAAGAATTACAATAGTCCAGCCTTGAAGTAACAAATGCATGGACTAGTTTCTCAGCATCACCCCTGGACAGGATATTTCTAATTTTTGCAATGTTCCTCAGATGAAAGAAGGAAATTCTAGAAACCTCTTTGATATGGGATTTGAATGACAGGTCCTGATCAAAAATAACACCAAGATTTTTTACTTTATTATCTGAAATCAGTTTAATCCCATCCAAATGCAGTGACTGGCTAATCAGTTTCTTTTTCAGAGACTCTGGTCCAAAGACTATAACTTCTGTTTTATCTGCATTCAGAAGCAGAAAGTTAAGAGTCATCCAGGTTTTTATGTCTTCAAGACATGCCTGTAATCTATGTAATGGGTTAGCTTCATCTGGATTTATAGACAGATATAGCTGGGTATCATCAGCATAACAGTGGAAATTAATCCCATGCTGTCTAATAATTCTACCAATTGGGAGCATGTATAAAGTAAAGAGAATTGGTCCTAGCACTGATCCCTGTGGTACTCCACAGGTAACCTTTGAGCGTGTTGAAGATCTATCATTAACATGAACAAACTGAATTCGATCAGATAGATAAGATTTAAACCAGTCTAGTGCTGTTCCTTTAATTCCAACAAAATATTCAAGTCTTTCTAAAAGAATATTATGGTCAACTGTATCAAATGCAGCACTAAGATCCAACAGGACGAGCACAGATACAAGTCCATTATCTGAGGCCATGAGAATATCATTAGTGACTTTCACCAGAGCTGTTTCAGTGCTATGATGAGCTCTAAAGCCAGACTGAAACTCTTCAAAAAGTTCATTATGGTGTAAGTGATCGCAAACTTGTTTGGCAACTACTTTCTCAAGAATTTTGGATAAGAAAGGAAGATTGGATATAGGTCTATAATTGACCAAGTCCTCTGGGTCAAGAGACGGTTTCTTAAGCAGAGGTTTAATTACAGCAACCTTAAAAGCTTTAGGTACATATCCCTGTAACAGAGATAGATTAATCACATCTAAAATGGAGGAGGAGATCAAAGGGAATACCTCCTTAAATAACCTGGTTGGAACTGGATCTAACATACAAGTTGAAGGCTTAGATGAAGACAATAATTTTGCTAATTCAGAGAGTTCAACTGGATCAAAGCAGTCTAAACCCGGTTCAGATTCCATGACTACCTCAGGTACAATCGCGGATAGAGGAGTGCTTATGATCTTATTTTTAATAAGATCAATCTTATTTATAAAGAATCTCATAAAATCATTGCTGCTAAGAGCAGGTGGAATGGACGGTTCAACAGAGCTATGGCTCTGGGTGAGTTTGGCAACTGTATTAAAAAGAAATCTAGGATTATTCTTATTCTCCTCTATTAATGAGGAGAAGTATGCTGCTCTTGCTTTACAAAGGGTCCTCTTATACAGCAGTAAACCATTTTTCCAGACTAGGAAGGACTCTCGCAGGCCTGTGGAGCGATATTTTCTCTCCAGTTTCAGGTTAAAAACAAAACAAAAAAACAACAACACTTCATTTGATTTGGGTTGCAATCTTAACTAAAACTATCTTCAGTCAAACTGCTTTGCATATTACTGACATAAAGTGAGGTATATTTCTAAAGTCTGGTCTGAACTTCAGGTAAACTTCATTTAATGGCTGGTACGGTTAAATACCCGCCACCAGTTGCTCAGCAGGAGAAGCTTAACTTGTGGTTTTAGCAAATGAATGCTAAACAAAAACTCAAAGTGAAATAAGACTACTCCTGTAATCCGTTATTTGTTTTCTGTTAGCCGGAAAGGAAAGCATCTAAGAAAACATTTTATCTAAATTTTAATACCAAAATCCTTGCATGTTGTGTCTTGTTTGTTTGTCAAAAAAAGCTTGGACACAAAAAGAAGATACTGGATTCTGCAAAGTGTTATGAATAATTGGAGGTTAAGAAATAACAAATTGTGTGGTAATGTTGTAAAACTGGTTATTTCTCAATAATGCAACAATCCCAGATGTGTATTGTTGAGCACATTCTAAACCAACACTTGAACATTGCATTAAAAAGTAGTAAAAACAGAATGCATGTCCTCCCAGCAATCTAACAGGAAGGGGAGAGAGCTGATTATCAAATAAAATAAAATAATGCTCTTCAAACATGAGTTGGGGAACTAAAGCAAATAACAAAAGGATTTCAAAAAAACAAAAAAATAAATAAAAAAAACCGCACCAAATTCAAGCAAAGATAGCTTTTACAATGCCAATGCTGAGGGGTAAGAACATTGCAGGGAACAAAGGGTCGCCATTTAATCAACATTAGTTAACAAAATTGTCAGGATCCCAGTTTTGGTGTTCGTCTGTTTGTCTTGTCTTTTGTGTTTCTCCCTTCCACCACCAGGAGGCGCCTGGCTCCAGTTCGCCTCCTCACACACGTGCAAGCTGTTGCCTCATCATCGGACTGCTCTTAAGCTGCTGGTTGCCACTACTTCGGCGCCAGAGTGTTTGCCAGTTTGGGGTACTCTAGCCAAGCCTTGTTTATGCTGAGTCTAATCTGAGTTTTTGCATTTTGAGTTTTAGTCCTCTAGCCAAGCTGAGATCACATTGAGTTTTACTGAGCACTTGTTTCTCCCTGAGTCTCAACTTTGTTTGTGCTTTGCCTTTCGGCAGGAAGCCTTCCTGCAAACTGGATCTTTTCGGACCACCTTCTCCCAAGTGGGATCAACTGAGTCTTACACTGAGCGACGGATTCCAAACAGGAGGTTTGGATCCAGCCACCTTTGAGCACGCTGAGATCTCTCTGAGTAAGGAAGTCATCTTCACCACGACCCGTTCAACCACAGGAAAACTGAGTTGCAACCAGCGGCTGCATCATTCCACTCCGTCCGAGTTCTGGGTAAATCCTGTTCCGCCCTCCACCGAATCAAACAAACTCTGGAAGACAAACACACAGACTGGAGTCTATGTGTCTCTTCTTCTCCGGAAACGTGAGTGGCAACAAATCCTCCAATTCCCCACTGAGCCCGAATCTAACAGTCTGTCTTCCCCTCGTCTTCCAGTTTCCCGACCAAGCAGAGTTCGGAGGAACTCTCCACCGAACTGAAAAAATACTCTTCAATAAAACCCGTTGAAACTTTTACTCTGTGTCTTTCTGTTTGGCTTCACTGCATGTGGGTCCGAGCTTTAGATAAAATCATGACAAAAATTTGTTTTCTGCTAACAGAGGTAATAGCTGACTTGGAGTGTTAAATATGGTTTTAAGTGAAACATGAAGCAAAATTATAGCAACAGTTTGATACACAATTAAACACCACAAGGCTTGCTTACTATACAAGAGTGCAATAAAAATCTAGAGTAAATGCTGGTCAAATCGATCATCTGAAAAATAAAAATAATCCACTGCAACAAACATCTACAGACCTAAGGACCCTGTTGGGCAGGATAAACGACTCTGGAACAAGATGAAAATAAATACTTTGGGAATCTAGTGATTTCCTCTTTGCTTTAATTTGTGAGAATGTAAATGTTGAGAAATGAACTGAGGAACACAGCACAAACGGTTAAAAAAAATTTTACATTAAAATGCCTTACACTGAATATTTATAGAGTTTTGCCCTCCTGGACAGAGCATGAACTTCATTTCTCCCAAACTCCTGAGCTGCGTTCTTTAATCCCTGACTTGGTTTGTCATGTAGACGCTCTGAAAGAATGTTTTATCATTTCAGGAGAAATAAACTCTGGTCAGGACAGAGGCTTAGATCACAAACCTACTGCTGTAAATAGTAATAATAAAGGTCACAAACCATAGCAATATAGAAGATCAAGATAATAGAAAGAAAGGATGAAATAATTAATTATCAATGAGATTTGCATTGATTTTTCACTACTGCTGAATTTTATCAAGCCTTGAGTTGTTGCAGCACTTGAGCTATGTGAGGTTTCTTTAATTCAACATTTATATACATGCTCTGTTATATATATATATATATATGATTTATTTCATGTTCTATACACACAGATTCTTTGTGTTCTTTGTGTGCAACAACACACAGTTTCAAGACGAAAGCTGCAATTAGAAAATAATTTAATGTATTTATACAGGTAACAAAGTCATTTTAATCAAATATTTCTATTTAAGGAAAGCCAGCTGACTTGAGGATGTAATGATGCTCTGTAATACCTCACACTGGGTATGCATGTAGTGACATTGGAGAGAAAAAACTGTTTTAAAACAAGAAGAAAACTCCAGCAGAGCAAGGATGAGTGTGAGCTGCCATCAGCAGAGGCTGACTGTGGTTCAATCAGTATGAAGCAGATAATGACAAAAATTAAATGTTATTTGGCGCTTAGGCCCTGGCAGAAGACTTTGATGCTGTGAATCAACATTCGCTTTGAGCGACCTACTGTAGAAATGGATTAGAGTAGGCTGGTGGACCAGAGGGGGACTTAGGATAGTATGAGAATGAGGGAGGAAATGAGACGGAGGTGATTTGCTTGCGTCCGGGAGAGAGAAGCTAGGTCAGGAGCTAAATGAAGGGGATCTTGAAAGATTATTGGCTTTGGAGAAGGTGCTGCCCCGGTTTGAACTGAAGGCAGGTGGATCAGCTGAACGTGATAAGAGTCTTCCCACATTATATTTTCTCATAAGCTTTATCACTCCAAATGGTCTGTCATTCAAAACGGTGTAACATTATTCAATAAAGTTATTTACTCAGTAAGGATACCATCTTGTTCTGTCTTCTTTTTGTCAAACTAAACTGCCCTGGCAGATCAAGGAAACATCTGCTCTATATAGTTTGCCTGAAACGCTGGAACAAGTCAAACTTTTTTTATTTCACGAATGAAAAAAAGGCTATTAAATAGCTCATTAGAACTGTCCTTGTGGACTGTTGGTTAAGGTCATTAAAGTGTGTGTTAATAAAAGTGTGCATAAATATCTTGAAGGACAAACAATGAAAAAAGCTTTTGTAAAGTGAATTCACATGGATGGGAAGCTTGTTTACATAGTTAAGAGGCCTACTCTTTATTGCTTGTTCAATCAAATCCACTTCTATCAAGAACTCTAGCAAGTAATACCTTGTTTCCTGTTAGAGAGGAAAACAACACCTTAAAGGAATAGTACACCCAAAACATGATTAAGCTTCATTTTCTACTCACCCCCATGCTGAACAACACTCTGGAGTACTTTTTTGATATCTCAAATGCATCTGGAGATCTGGGAGGCTTTTTGCTGTCTGCTGACATTCAAATAATGGAGGTCTATGGTGCCCGAGGCAGAAAGGTCCATAAAAGTCCACAAAAAACGTGTCAATATTCCTCCATACTGCTCGTCCAATGTATTCCAAGTGTCCTGAGTGGGTAGCGTCCATAATTTACTCGAAACAAAGTCAGTTAGAATGTTTTTAGAGCATAAACAGTAGTGTATAGGATTTCCTAAAAGCGCTTTCACGAGTCTACGGAAACCGTGGCAGACCAAACCAGACGAAAGTGCGAATTCAGCTCAGCAAAGAACTCATGCTCTTCCTCAACACTGAAGTCCTCAGACATTTTTCTTTCGTTGTTTCTTTCTTTGCACAGGTAAACAGCACATTTCTTCTTCTACGCTTGCATTATCGGCAGAGCAGACGCTGAATGCGCACTTTCATCTGGTTTGGTCTGCCGCGGTTTCCGTAGAGTCGTGAACGCGCTTTTAGGAAATCATATACACTACTGTTTATGCTCTAAAAACATTCTAAATGACTTCGTTTCGAGTAAATTATGGACGCTACCCACTCAGGACACTTGGAATCCATTGGACGAGCAGAATGGAGGAATATTGACACGTTTTTTGTGGACTTTTATGGACCTTTCTGTCTCGGGCACCATAGACCTCCATTATTTGAATGTCAGCAGACAGCAAGAAGCCTCCCAGATCTCCAGATGCATTTGAGATATCAGAAAAGTACTCCAGAGTGTTGTTCAGCATGGGGGTGAGTAGAAAATGAAGGCTAATCATGTTTTGGGTGTACTATTCCTTTAAAGCGGAGGTCTTCAACAGGGGGTCCGCGACCCCCAGGTGGTCCACGGAGGTACTGCATGGAGGTTGTGAAAGTTTTGATTGATTAGACTTTTTTTTTTATTTCCCCCGTGCAATTTTTTCCACTAATTGAAATGTATTTAAATCTTCATTAACATGAATTCAACACACTGTAGGAAACAGATAAATGGAGGCAGAAGATGTCTTTCACTCATCAATGCACACATTCAGCGACAGACAGGAGCTCTTTCAAGCTGGACACCGTTTTATTCATAAAAAATGTCCCATCAACGAGGAATCCGAATCAAAAATACTTTAGCAATCCCAGTGCAAAATTACTTTTGTTACATTACTCCATATGTAATAGAGTAACTATAGGACTATAACACAATTTCATACAATATGTATAATTAGGGTGTCCCCGCTCCATCTCGCCATCAGTTTGGGGTTCCTTGGCCTGGGAAACATTGAGCACCCTGCCTTAAAGTATTTTTACACTAAATACCTAATGAGTTCCTTACTAATCAGTACCTTCCTACCGGTATGAACCACATTTTTCTAAACTATATTGAAAAGAAGCTGCCAAGACAATATTTCTACTGTAATAGTTGAATAAAGTAGCGAGTATATTTTAGATCAGATCTGGCTGAATTGTGTGATTGTGATTGTGTAAATGTGTTGTGAATTGGCGCAATATAAATAAACTAAATTCAATTGATTGTGAAAGAGGATTTAGTTTAATGAATCATGTCAAACAGCATTCAGACAGTGTCTTAAAGTGAGGTAAAGTGAAGTGAAAAAGACAGATGTGAAAAATAGATAAAATTGAGTCAGATTTGTTTATATTCCAGTGACATTTCTTATTCATGGGTAATAATGATGACATGCTTATATTATTATATAATGTATGTTAGTTGAAACAAAAAAAAAAACAGTCATTAAAGAGTTACAAAGAGAGACAAAGAGTTTAAGGAATTTATGCTGTATCATCGTGCAAAATGTGAACAAATTTATGCCTGAAAGATGTATTATCTCATTTCCACCAGAGCAGGACCCTCATCCTGTCCAAATCAGTACTGGTGCATTTAGATTGATACAGATCTAATTACTGTTTGTTTTTGTTGTTGTTTTTTTTCCATTTTAAGTGGGAAAAATCACTCAAATTCGAAGTAAACTAATGGACATTTTTGAGGTAATCTTTTATTCTTTTAATAAGCCATGTAACCTGCTATGATCCTGGGTTTATTATATAATGTAAATGAACCCAGAATCCTAGCAAAGAAGTTATAAATAGGGTTTTCCTTTGCATGCACATCTGATGTTGCTCAGGGTGGTTCTCATTGTACACGTGAAAAACTAGGGACAACATCGCCTCTGACTGAACACCCTGTTTGTGACTTTATTGATCTCACAGTGGAGAAATGTACTCGTTACATCAGCTCAAATAGTTAGAGAAGAAGAACATGCCAAAGGAAGAAAAAGGTGCATGGGATATATACAGTATATTCACATATGACAGGTTTATTTATTTATTTTTTATAGTAGAATCATTTTTCACTATAAAAAAATTATAGTAAAAAATAAATAAATAAAAATCCACAAATGACAGCTTTTTTTTTTAAATAATAGTGTCATTATACCTGGGGCTGCTCAGTGGAGCAGTGGGTAGCACTGCTGTCTTGCAGCAAGAAGGTTTGATATGATTCGCGGCCCGTTGTCTTTCTGGATGGAGTTTGCATGTTCTCCCTGAGCATGCGTGGGTTCTACCCGGGTAATCCGGCTTCCTCCCACAGTCCACAAACATGACTGTTGGTTAATTGGGTTCTCTAAGTTCTCCTTAGGTGTGAGTGTGTATGTCAATGGTTGTTTGTCCTGTTTTTGTCTATGTTGTCCTGCGATGGACTGGTGACCTGTCCAGACAACAGCGTAGAAGACAGCTGATGCCACCACAGAGTCATACAAGGTTTTAAGCAGGGGCCTGCTCACTCCGAGGGATCTCAGCCTCCTCAAGAGGTGGAGGTCGAATGAAAGTGGAGGTGATCGAGAGGATTACTCCTAGTTTTCCATAATAGCATTCATTTTATAGAAGATTACTTTTTTTAAATCATCTCTACAGGTTCCAGATTCAATTCAGTTCAGTTCAGTTTATTCATTTAGCACCATTCACATCACATGTCATCTCAGATCAGTCCTTTGAACAAATCTGACCTTTATTATTTGCTTGTTGAGCTTCTGTTTCCTGTGAAGCTCTTTCCCTAACAGATGGTGGCAGAATATGTCACACAGACCCTTTAAAGATCTTCTTTAAGAAGTACAATCACCTTTAAGGCTCTTTGTCACTTATAAAGCTTTTTGACTTTGTCTCTAGTCCAGTCTGTCACCTAGAAGAAGACGTCGATTGTTGTACTTTTTTGTATTTTATGAGCAATCTTTATCTAAACTGAGTTCTTGAAAAAGCAATAAATTCTATTTTAGTCATTTAAGAAAACAATCAAGATGTGTGAATAAGAGAGATATTCCCTTTTTATTTTACCCTGTGGAATGTGATATTTTAATCTTGACCCTTGTTCCTTTTAGTGGGAAAAGTTCCCATACAGAACCCCATAATCTACATATGCTTTCTTGCCTGTATAAAACCCCTTTCATTTCACTGTGCCCTTTCTAAAACCTGCCATCACAGCCTCAAGCCTCTAACCCCCACTAAACTTTCTTTTTCCTAAAGGAATTTTAAGGAGGAATGTCTTTCAACAGATTCAACCACGTGCCCCCAAATCTCTGTCACAAACATGTTCCCACTGATTCTCTCAAAGAATTAATTGCTCCAAATAATCTCACCATCTGGTCGTTGAGGTCCATACTCACGAAGCTGTGTTATGTAGCAATGGTTAGTGCCTATTCAGAAGTCTGCAATGCTGCGGTGGAAAAAAAGAAAGGGGGGACATGACACAGAGGGATAGTGAAGCTTGGAATGAGGCTGAAAAGAGGAGGGAATGACAAAGACCACCATCTGCTCCCTGTCTTTCTTGTCAGCCACCCTGGACGCCAGTACAGACCTGGCTCGCTATGATCTAATGACAACCTTTTAACTCGTAGGAGTCTTTTTCACATACAAGACATTAGTCGTTTCTATATTGCAGGGACCAACTGGAATCTATGATTCCATCTAGTTAATTTTAATTTCCCAAATAAAAGTTCTTGCTCTGGAAGTAGGACTTTCAGAAGTGCCTGTGGTTGCTGAGGGGCAGGGTTATGTGAAATGGTTCACCTCTGGTATCAATACAAACCAGCTTTAGTCGACAAATTTGGAGATAGCACTGTGGAGTCAGCAAGTCACTATAGTTGTAAAGTAAGATATCTAAATAATAAGATTATATTTCCCTTGGCTTGATGGATGCATTCTACAACAAAGTCTAGCAAATAGAATTTAAAAAGTCTCCAAATCTGCATTGAATACAGTGTTGCCAGATAGAGTTGAGGTTTTCCAGCCTAAGTATCTGTTTAAAACAAGCCATCCAATTAATTTATTGTTATATTTACTGGATGAAAATAAACAAATTTTAGTACAACTTAATTCAACACTGCTGTACATGTCCGAACTGTATAATCCAACAAAATCTGCCCAGAGTTGTAAATAACTTACATAAATAACTCTGACCCAGCCACCACAGCGATGTCAGATCCAGAGAGTGTCATGTGACACATCACATACTGGTACTAACATCTTTGCAGATTGATTCATAACTAGGTAGACTACTCCTCTTTTTACCTTCAGCAGACAAACTATGATCAGTGCGCACACACAAATATGCTAAGCTTATTTTTACATAGCTGAAATAATTACATTTATTCTGGTTGATTTTAAATGTTTACATTTAACCTCTTAACATCCATCTCATTTTGGGTAATGCTTGCCTATTTTGCATACACAAATTAAAAAGTTAATAACTTTGGAACTGTAAGCCCAAAATTACATGTGCAATACATTATTTGAAAGCTAACACCCTTTAGTTTCTGAATATATAAATTAAGATTGGATGAGTAGAACACAGACCAACCTGCATCAGTTCAAACATGACTCAAAGTTGTTTTGTTAATTCTTAAAATGATAGGTCTTTTTTGAACAGCAGTAACAAAGACATTCTTGAGAAAAAGCGGGTTTTTTATGTATTATATGTGTCATGTCATCCACAAATGCAGAAAATTTCAGACCTCTAGCTAATACAGTTCCAGAGCTGTGAGCTTTGGAACTTTTGGTGTCAGCTTGGAGCTGCGCCTAATGGCTCCACCTGCTGGTCAAAATTTTACCTGTGGAATTTTATGCATTCTGAATTATTACCCCCACTTAAAGTTAAGAGGTTAATGCTTATTATGTTGTTGGCTGGAACATAGAACATCTGAACGCCGAACTTTTACTCCAGTGAACTATAATGCTGCACTGTTATTGGTGATCAGTATATGTTTGAATGAAATCTCCCCAACAACTGTTGGGGGAGACAAGGTGTTGCTGATGTCCATCCGTGTTATTCCAGTTTGCACATCCATCAAACTTGAAAGGATCGGCAGGCCCATATGATTTCTGGAGTCGTCTTTAGGCAGAGCAACTTGAGAAAAATATATTTCAACTGGCGCATTTAATATACGGAGTGTGAGGAGTTTAATTGCACCAAGCCCAAAATCCCGAAAGCAGTGGTTTCCTCCAGCATCTTGAAAAGATTCCTCTTCCAACCAGAAAGCATCGACCATCAGCGCTAGCTTTATCACACCAGATCCACCTGCTGCTAAAACTAGCATCATTTTTGGCGCCACTACAGTAGTTCTCTGTTGTAAATTCCCAGGCAGATGACATTAGCTAATCAGTGATGGAGAAAGGTCAGGTAGGCTTTGCTATGAACCAGTAATGATGAATGATTGGTGGCAAGGCAGGATAATCCAGAGGGCGAGGCCAAAGACGGCGTAGAAGGGGTGCTCGGTAGTCAGAGCTAGGAGATCAAAGGTCCGAAGGGAAATCCAGAACGGAGTCGGGAAACAGTTCCAAGTCCGGTTCACAGACAGGCAGAGGTCCAACAGAATTCTGAAGACAGGTCAGGCAAACAGATCAGTACGAGGACAGGCAGGCTCAGAGTTCTAGAGGCAGAACTGGATCAGTCAGGATCAGAAGTCAGGATCAGAGACATGCTAGAGAACTCTAACCACAGGTTTGAATAGGTGGGAAGGTGGGCTCTCCTCATCCTCCTGCCCATCCTCACACCCTCTACAGAAGCACCATAGACAGCAACATGATCAGCTGTCTCACTGTTTGGTGTGGAGGCTGCAGCATCTCAGACTGGAAGTTAGTAAGAAGATTGGTGAGAACAGCATCGAGGATGATGGACTGTTCTCCCTGCTGCCCTGGAAAGAGGCTTCACAGCTTACCATGCAGGACCATCATGTTTTGCAACATCTTTTTCCCCACTGCCACCAGACTGGGAACTGTTGAAAAAACGTTGAATCAAGTCACAAATCGAGACTCTGCATCACACTGATAACATCATACCAAACCGAACTCAACTCAAAGGTTGTCTACTTCCTTTTTTGCAGCATATATATTTATTTATTATTGCACTGCTCTGAACTTCCAAATCAATGCCTTTTTGCATAATGTCTCTCTCCACTTTTTGAATGGAAATGTTCTTTTCACTGCTAATCTGCTGCTCATTCACTGCCAGAAAGCTGTATAAATTAAATTTGTACACTCTGTGTATACAAAATGACAATAAAGCTTGTCTAAGTCTAAGAATAATCTGTCCCTGATGATTGGTTGGTTAAATAGAGGCTGAAAAAGGTGGATCAGATCAGTAATCAGACCACACATCAAGGCGGGAATCTACCGTAGTCTTAGAGATATGAGGCTAAGATGATTGGACTTTAGGGGAAAGTTGGAAGTAATTCACTCAGGTGGGTCAGACTTCTGACCACCATTGGACCTTTCCTTAGTATTGCTCAGGAAGTTCTACACTGGAAAGACTTTTATTTCCACCAGCTGAATGCGAGTTATCTGTGGTTTTTGGTCTGTTTATTCATTTTTACACTTGCACAACTAACAGAGAGTAAGAAGGTTTTGCCCTTCATATGTCTACACTATAAGCGATTTAGGTAGCTATAAGTTTTGAATGTAGAGGCCTTTACATGTGTCCCACCATGCAGTTTGTGTGCTATGTGAAACCCTGATCACCAACCTCACTGCTTCCAGTGAAACTTCAGGGAAAAAATTCCAAGAATGTAGGGGCCAGCTAGACTATTAGCATTAAAATGGAAGAGCCAGATTGAGTCCATTCATCCCACACGTTAACGTTTTTACATTTTGTAGTTGAAGGGTTACAACACCTCTCAGTTCATGAATAGATTAACATTTTATTTTTTGTCTTGAGGTTTTCATTATAAATTATTGTTAAAGTTTTGTCATCATAAGTGTACTTTAGTTCTAAAATGCCTTCTCAAGGTTTTTTGGGAGGTGTTTTACATTTACTTAAAACTCAGTGGCAACAGAACAGGTTCATTTGTTAATTTTCTTTCTTTTTAAAACAAACACACAGTAACTTTGTCAGTATAAACGGACATACAAACAAGCAAACAATCCGAAATACATACATGCATTCAGTTTTTCATTAATTAAATATTTTGTTTTTTTGTACAACCAACTCTGCCAAGTTCAGTTCTCCTAAATGACATCACACCCCAGCTAAACCCCAAGCAGAAATCAGATGCCATAAACTTATAGGGGTTCACCTGAGGAGGCCATCACACAGACTGTTTTAGCCAAAAGTAGGATTTCAACAAATGTGCAGTAACTTTTCAAAATAATGCCTCTGACACAACATGCAGACAGCCCCATAAGACATCTATGCATACAGTTTATCAGTAGACATTTATGTAAATATTCTTGACTATATTCTGGACTAGTTCTTCTTTCTGAACAATGTTCGAGTTTTCCACCTGGATTCCAGGGGGAAAAAGTTCAGTCAATAATATATTTTTATTCTCAAACATTGTTTTTTTGCAATCAGTGTGAAAATGTAATGGATGGGCCTGTGGTCCTTATGGCCAGTCCAAGCAGTGTGCTTTATCTAATTATAAATGGGAGCTGGCTCGGAGCTCATTTGTCTGGCTGTGTGCTTCCTGGACGGGGCCTGGTTGACAGTTACTTTTTGTATCTCTGCTTCTGTCTCTTGAACCCCAGTCGGCCTCCGCAGATGGCCGCTCCACTGAGCCTGGTTCTGCTGGAAGTTTCTTCCTATTAAATTGGAGTTTTTCTCTCCACTGTCACTACAAGCATGCTTAGTGTGAGTCAATGAGTCAATGCTATCAGCTGGTTTTCCTTAGATGGAAAACTTTGAACCAATCTGACTGTATGATATGGTTTAATTGCAAAGTAAATTGCCTTGAGATGACATGTGTTGTGATCAGTGTTGGGCATGTTACTTTGAAAAAGTAATTAGTTATATTTACTAGTTACTTCTCCCAAAAAGTAACTGAGTTACTAACTGAGTTACTCCACAATAAAAGTAACTAGTTACTAGTAAAAGTAACTATTGCGTTAATTTTGCAAGTGTATGAAATTAGTAACTGGGGCTATCTAATTCTGAAATCCTGTGTTTGGGTTGTTATAGATACTGCAACATGTAGCTATATCTATCTATCTATTCCATCCATCCATCCATCCATCCATCCATCCATCCATCCATCCATCCATCCATCCATCCATCCATCCATCCATCCATCCATCCATCCATCCATCCATGTTCTCCCACTTGTTTTGTCAGGGTCGCAGAGACAGGGCAATATTAATATCCTTATACATTATATGTACAACTTTTATAAATGTTTCACTAAAGCAAAAAACTCTCTTTAGAGTCAAAAGCTTTATAAAAATCTAAAGATAAAACTAGTCGATTTAAGAAGATAAAGGTGAATATTTTTTTTTAATCTACATTCAGAATCAGAATCAGACATACTTTAATAATCCCAGAGGGAAATTACAGTCAATAAAGTTATTGACGATATATCCTTTTCCTGGTTTGGGTAATAATGTAATGGCTCCTTGTTTCATAGTTGGCATTAAATGATCATTTTCAAAACATCCATCCATCCATCCATCCATATTTCTCTCTTTCTCCATATAGGCTAATGATTGTTCACGCTCTCCGTAGTTCCCCTGTGGCGCGAGCACAGGGCGGCTGTTGCGCGCCTTTAGCGAGCATGCGCGTTTCCTGTCGCTTGCACGGTGAATCGTGCCGCCTGCGCTGTGCGGAGATGCAGGGGAAACCGTATCTGATGGGGAAACGCAGCTTGACGTAACACCAGTATTTCCATCTGGAAAGCGCTGTTTTGCCGCTGGAGTCCTCCTCACTCTCCATCCTCCCCTCTCTCATGACGCGCGCACGAGTCCTATCATGAAAAAAGGTTAATTGTGCGACCTGAGTAACGTGTAGTAACGGGGTGTCGGCAATTGTAACTGCATTATAGTTAGAGTAAGAGTAATCATTTTGATTACTTGTTACTAAAAAAAGGTAGCGGCGTTAGTAACGCTGTTACTTTCAACGCCATTACTCCCATCACTGGTTGTGAATTTGCGATATATGAATAAACTGAATTGAACTGAACATCTCCTATAGAAAAAAAGTGCTGTATTTTGGACATAAATTATCTTTTAGGATTATTTATTGTATAGTGTGGGTATAAGTCTATATTGTGTAAAATCCAAATGAAACATGTGAATATTATGCACACAAAAGGCTGTTGGCCGAATCTATAAATGTAAAAAAATTAACAATTGAAAAACTAATACATTAACAAAAAATATTTTAGTGTGCATTTTACTGTAACTTGTGATGCATTCTGAAATAGTAAGAGTTTAGAACAGGCTTTTATCAAATTAGATGGCTTCTGTGTTTTTAACACAGTAGACAATGCTAACAGGTCTTGATTTAAAAGTTTTTAAATGGCATTAAAGCCTATGTGAAATTATAGATATAGCCTTATAGCAGCTTATTTTCCAATGTACAGTGCAGAGAATTAAATTTGCTTAAATGCCTGAGTTTCAGGCAGTTGTCAGAGTGCTGTTTGCAGCCTGGGGATAGGAGCCAGCACAGATGGTTAGGTAGCAAAGACTGTGGACTTTTTCTCATGCCTTGAAATGGGAGTGCTCTCTTTCTTAGCTAATATTTAGCTCCTTCAAATGCTAATGGAGTGGCTTTGCTCTCCAAGGTTAGCACAACAACTATGGGAAAGCCTTTAGATCCCACACATTTGTCTCCAAGATAAAAGAGCCTGCACATTCAGAGCGACAGAGGGGGAAGAAAAAGGGTAAGGCCTCTCAGCTCCCAAGTCCCAGTCAATTTCAACAAGCACAATTTATGCCACTTTTTTACATTGTCTTCTCCTCAACACCTATTTTTATTCTTTTATAACTTGGCATAGAAACTGCTCCCATGCTTTAAATGTGATTTGTGTGTGTGTGTGTTTGTGTGTCACCTCCTTTGGTCCTTTTCTGGCATTTTCTACTTACCTTTGGGTAACTGATTGGCCTTATGGTGACTAATTAACCATGTTATGACTTAGGTTTGGGTTTCAATTTATTCCCAGGTGGTGTTACAAAAAGGAATTAAACTCAATCATTTTCTTTCTATTTTTTATGTATTTAAGACTTTTTCTTGTTTAACTCTGTAATATTAACTTCCCTCCTGCAGGTCAATAGGCCATATGGGGACCAAATCCTGCTCCTAATGTGACCCACCTCTTCTTTTAGGGTTCTGATGTGAATTAAGGGTACGATAACTAGCGGAGGACTAGCTCAAGCCACTCTGGCTCCCTGAGCAAAGACCCTTAACCTCACACTGCTCCCTGGGCGCCGCACAATGGCAGCCCACTGCTCCCAAAGGGAATGGGTTAAATGCAGAGAGTTCATTTCGTTGCTCTTTGCTTCTGACAGTGTAATGACAGTTAAACAGTGGAAAAGATAAGATTTCATTGGGAAAATGTTTAGAGGTAGATTGGAAAATACTACATTTTTTTGTTTGTGATTTTAGTCAATATATATTTTTGTAAATTATTCTTGAATTATTTTGACATTAGAGAAAAAAGCAATGTGTCTCATTTTGTATAGACTGGATTATTTATTTACAAACCTCTCACAATATTAAAAGACTATACTGCAGATTTTAGGAGAAGGAAATGTTTTCTTTTCTCCTTTTTTATTTTTCAAAGGGTAGATTCTGGTTTATTCCCACAATTATTATTCTGCTCTGTTTTTTTAAACTTGATCTGAAGGAGGACATTATTTATATTACCATGGAAACTAACATAAAAGGGATAAAATCTCTTAAAGAGAGCAAAAAATACAGCTTTGATTTGATCAAGGTTTGTAAAGTAACTGATGTCTTCTAGTTCTCAGACTTAGGATAAGATTTTCTTTGTGCGTGGGGTTTGTAATTAGGCAGTCAGATACTGAATTATTAAATATCAAAAGAGAAACAGAAGAAGGCCCATAAAATGGTTCCCAGTAAGTCTCAGTATTTCCCCCTGTGAACAGTTGAAGAGACAAACAACTCAGATTACACTTCAAAACTGGAATAAAAGACAATCTTCCCTGCATCTCCACAATGCATTATTCACTTCCAGTTTCTAAGAGGGGACTCTCGAGGATAGTTAAGAAGCCTCTGGAATATTTATATAGCATGTTAAAGTGCTACCGACTCACATAGCCGAGTGCACATAAAACCTTGGAGGTCTCTGCCAAGAATCTGCAACAAATACAACGGAATTTTAAAAACGTTGCTGACATTATTTTGTTTGTTCATCTGATGGGCATTATAAAAGCAGCTCTGTTTTTTTAATGATTTCAATTCATGCTACACAGAGTTTAACTGCAGTTTTGGTGCACATACAGTCAGAGAAGACCACCCGTGTTTCATTAATGTGTTCAGTGAAATCTTAAGGTAACATTCCTTTAGAACAACAAATTGAACAAAGCAGATCTTATTTTATTTTTTTTATCTGGTCAGACTTTTTTTATTAAGGATTTCTGAAGCTAAGGAAATATAGGCATATAAATAATTGTTTGAGAATGTGGTTGAGTACTTGATCTAGTTTTTAATAATCAAGCATTTTTTAATGATTTTTGGAATGAGGACATTGGAATCATATTTGCTATATGCAGTTTACATTTTAGCTGTGTAAGTATATATCTTTGGCTCAATCCATGTTCACTACCATTGACGTTGTTATGGGCTTGGGACATGTCGCGCTGGAATGAAATGTATTTAACGGAGGGAAGAGGAGCCCAGATGATCTTCTCTGCTGTTCCCACCACTCTCCTCACCTTCTTCCAGTCTGAGGCGCTGCAGCCTCCACACCACACAGTGAGACAGCTGGTCAGAACGCTCTCTATGGTGCTCCTGTAGAAGGTGGTGAGGATGGGTGGGAGCAGGTAGACCAGGGGTGGGCAAACTTTTTGACTTGCGGGCCAGAATGGGTTCTAAAATTTGACAGAAGGGCCGGGCCAGGAGCATTTGGACAAGCAATGTCATTAATTAAACCTGGGGATTGAAATGTATAAAAAAACAGACAATTTTCACGACCATAAGGCGCACCGTACTAAAAGGCGCAGTCTCAGTTATGTGTGCCATTTCTGTATTTAACACACACATAAGGTGCACCGGACTATAGGGTTTTCTTATATAAAGGTACATGTCCTCTACTACTTTTAGATAACTCTACTGCGTATTTAAAAATACAGCGGGGGCAAAACTGAGTATGATTGTGCTTTATTCATTTATTTATTACAAAGTATTAATCAAACCTACGTGCTGGCCTTGAGACAGACACGTTGCTGATGACACAGTGCGCTGTGATCACTCCTAAATTAACTTAAAATCCTGAAACCTGCCGACGGAATATGTTCGCTTTTATTGCTGGTATCCTGGTGCCTGCAGTTTAAATTATGTAGATGAAAAACGCCTGCCAGCCACCGAGGTGAACCCGGAGGCTGCCCGGCCTAGAGGCTGCTGTTGAAGGGGTTCCTACTGTTGGTGTACCGCTGGTATGTGGGGGTCTGAGCGCCTCCGACAGATATAGTATAGGCATGATGATAATCTGGATGAACTGACTGCAATTATTAAGTTTTCAGGTGGACTTTCTCACTTAAAAACATATTAAAACTACTTTATTCCCACTGATCACATCAAATATAGCTGCAAGATTTAGATTATTTAGATGAAAAAACACCTGCCAGCCGCTGCGGTGAACGCGGAGGAGACCCGGTCCAGAGGCCCCCTATGGAGGGGGAACAGATTATTTCAGGCAGCTGAAATATATGGTTCCCCCCCCTTTAATTTTTGCAAATAAAATATGACCAAATCCACAGGATTTGTTCTCGGTGGTGAGTGGAATAAGCACAGTTAAAGACTTGCAGGTAAATTAATTTCTTCCCCTGTTATGGAGGGGGAACAGAATATTTCAGTAAGCTTAAACATCCATTATCTCCTCTCCTCCTCCCATATCTTTGGGAAATAAAGAGCAACTGTTTCCAATTTCTCTAAAATTGATATGTGTGATGTGGTATACTATAAATGTCCTTAATCCAGTAATCTGTCATATTTTACATTAGAAGGTGATTAACCAGAAATTCTACTCTCATCTTCGCAGGACGTCTTAATTTGTGTGCCCTGCTATCAGCCAGTTTCCATCCTCTTATATCAGCAATGAAAAATTAAAAATACACTACGTGTTGTTGTGTTCGGTGACTGACGTTTATTTCTGTCAGGCTGAAGGGACAAAAGTTGGAGAAATACCGATTCTCTTGGCATTTAAAAAAACACAAAACAGCGTGAGGACCTCGTTAATGTATTTATTTTACAATTTCTTAAAAAGAGCAACCGATTAAAATGGATGTTACAAAGTTGAGATGATTATATGAGCTGTTTTTACCGAAAAATGATCAGGAGCGCCTTGAGAATGGGCAGATCCGCCTCTCTGGCTGCAATGCGCGCTCCCGACACAAGGGGAACAGATTTTCACGGGGAAACAGAATTTCGCACAAGACCTCTTCACACCGATGTCGAGCGGTTGAAGTTCCTTTGTCAGACCTCCCAGGATAACAGCAAGCACAGCGTTCATTCAGTCACAGATTAACAGCGATGGTGATGCGTGGAAAAAACCACCTGGTCTCCTCATACACCTGCCTCGCTGTCAGCTCCCAGATCAGCTTCTCTGATTGGTTGATGCGGCGCTTCCAGCAGCAAAACTTCAATTTTTCCATCTCGAGCAGCAGCAGCGCGTTGGCGGCGCGCTCCCGAAGCGCACCGATGTCGAGCGGTTGAATAACAGCGAGCACAGCGTTAATTTGTTTCACCATGTTTTTCACATCAGCTGTGAGATGGGCACGCATGGAGTCACAGATTACCAGAGATGGTGATGAGTGGGAAAAAAAAAACCTGGTCTCCTTACATTCACCTCCCTCAGCCACGCTTTCATCATCTCCTCAATGAGGAGATGAGGAGTTCTGCATGGTGAATGGTGGTCTCAAAAGTCGCAGTTACAACACACATAGGGCGCACCGCACATTTTGAGAAAAAAAAAAAAAAAAAAGACGTTTATGTGCGCCTTACAGTAAAAGTGAAAATAGGGTCATTTGGACAAGTTCGGCGGGCCGGATTAAAAAGCCTAACGGGCCGTATACGGCCCGGGGGCCGTAGTATGCCCATGTCTGAGGTAGACTCTCCTCATCCTCCCCAAGAAGTATGTGCGCTTTTGTAATCTTTTGACTGGTGAGGTGGTGTTAATAGAGGGTGTCTGTGATGTGCTCTCCCAGGAAGTTGGTGCTGTTGACCACCTCTACAGCTGAGCTCTCCTTTATCTTCTCCACGTTCAGGATCAGGCTGTTATCTCTGCACCAGCCAACCAGCTGCTCCACCTCCTCTGTGTAGTCCAGGTCGTTGTTGTCTCTGATGAGGCCCACCACTGTGGTGTCATATGCAAACTTCACCATGTGATTGGTGGTGAACCTGGGGACACAGTCGTGTCATCAGGGTGAACAGCAGGGGGCTCAGGACACAGCCCTGAGGGGAGCCTGTGTTTAGACTGATGAAATTAGAGGTGTTCTGTCCAACCCAGACTGACTGAGGTCTGTCTGTGAGGAAGTCTAGCAGCAAATTGCGGAGGTTGTGCATTCAACCCCAGCTGTTTCAGTTTGGCCATCAGATACTGAGGGATGATGGTGTTTAAAGATGAACTGAGGTCCAGGAACAGCATCCACACCTGGGTGTTCTTTTCCTCCAGGTGTGCCAGGTTCAGGTGAAGAGCAGCAGAGATGGGGTCCTCAGTGGTGTAGTTGCGTCAGCGAATGTTGGCGGCAGACTTGAGCCGTGTTCTTTAACCAGCCTTTCGAAACACTTCCTCATGATTGGAGTCAGTGCGACTGGCCGGTAATCATTGAGTGAGTCGACCTGAGGCTTCTTTGGGATCAGAATGATGGTGGCAGACTTGAAGCATGCTGGCACTACAGATCGGTCCAGCGAGGTGTTAATAATGTCTGTGAGGACACCAGCCAGCTGATCTGTACACTCCTTATACACCCGCCCAGGTATGTTTTCAGGCCCTGGGGCCTTCCTTGGGTTGACTCTCCTCAGAGTTTTCCTCACTTCAGCTACGTCCAGGTTTAGAGTCGCCTCACCCTGGTTTGGAACAGCTTTCACTGC
Organism: Cyprinodon tularosa; assembly: GCF_016077235.1. NCBI lineage: Eukaryota > Metazoa > Chordata > Actinopteri > Cyprinodontiformes > Cyprinodontidae > Cyprinodon > Cyprinodon tularosa. Next base: position 82,987 of record NW_024037828.1, read on the forward strand.
TGGAGTGCTGTTTAGTACCTCAAATCTTCCAAAGAAGTTGTTCAGTTCAGTTTGGATCAGCTGAAGGCTGACAGTTTGTGGACTTTCTGATAATAAAGAATTACAATAGTCCAGCCTTGAGGTAACAAATGCATGGACTATTTTCTCAGCATCACCCCTGCAGGGGATATTTCTAATTTGTTGCAAAATTGCGCAGATGAAAGAAGGAAATTTTTAGAAACCTCTTTGATATAAGATTTAAATGATCAAAAGTAACACCAAGATTTTTTATTCTCTTGATTTAACCCATCCCCTTGGGGAGCAGTGGGCTGCCATTGTGCGGCACCCAGGAAGCAGTGTGGGGTTAAGGGTCTTGCTCAGGGACCCTGAGTGGCAGTCTCTGGGAGTGGGGCTTGAACCCAGAACCTCTGGATTCCAAGGGTATGTCTTAACCACTAGGCTCCCACTCCACCTATCACCACCATTGTTTTTCTTAACACACAGTTAAAGCCACTTGCCCAAGGGCACAATGGTATCAACAGCCGGATTAAGAGCAACACACAACCATCTAATGGCTGGCAAACTCATGCATCTGGCCGAGCGATAATGAAAGAAAAAGCTAGATATGTATAATCGAGAGAGAGCCTTCACTTTGGTGATCAAAATTCATCCAAAATGGACATAGCTCTTTGTAGCCAGGAATTAAGATTTCAAATACTTTTCTTTATGACAGACAAAATATCCAAATCTTCATTTTCCGTATAATCCTTCGTTATGGTCACGCCTAAATATTTTATTTCTTCTTTCACTGGAATCCTATAATAACATATAACTCTGTGGCTAAAATAAACAATAAAGGAGAGCAGAAGCAATCCTGTCAAATTCTCCAACACACTTCAAACCTTCTGCTGTTTTTTTGAGAGAGAGAGGGACTAAACTATTAACATCCATCCATCCATCCATCCATCCATCCATCCATCCATCCATCCATCCATCCATCCATCCATCCATCCATCCATCCATCCATCCATCCATCCATCCATCCATCCATCCATGTTCTCCCACTTGTTTTGTCAGGGTCGCAGAGACAGAGCAATATTAATATCCTTATACATTATATGTACAACTTTTATAAATGTTTCACCAAAGCAAAAAACTCTCTTTAGAGTCAAAAGCTTTATAAAAATCTAAAGATAACTCTAGTCGATTTAAGAAGATAAAGGTGAATATGTTTTTTAATCTACATTCAGAATCAGAATCAGAATCAGACATACTTTAATAATCCCAGAGTGAAATTACAGTCAATAAAGTTATTGACGATATATCCTTTTCCTGGTTTGGGTAATAATGTAATGGCTCCTTGTTTCATAGTTGGCATTAAATGATCATTTTCAAAAAATTCTTTGAAGGCTTTGAATAATAATTATTTTAAGTCTTCCAGAAATACTTATTAAGTGGAAAGTCAAAACATCTTGACCAGGAGTTTTGTCTACTGGCATTTCTTTTGTAGCGATATCTACGTCTTCTATCTGTATTTAAGAGTTCAATAATGTTTTAATATTGAAGCTGTGATGAGAATAAATAGAGATCGTAAACAGAGCTCTCTGATTACTCTGCTTGGGATCCTACAGAGACACAGAAGTTGTTAGTCTGAGAATTATATTTGAGCTTGTCGCAATCTTATCCAAAACTTGAAAGGACACTTAATCGAGCTTTAGTACATCTTATTGATCCAGAGTAAAAACTGAGAAAAAGTCTTATTTTATTATTATTATTTTTTTTTTTTGTGTAGAAGTACATGAAACATTTTGGAGATATCATTTAAATTTTTTCCTCAGGGAATGTGAAGAAAAAGTGAGCAATAAACTTTATATTTAGCTGATTAGAGGCAGAAAGCCAGTGCCTTTATGATAAATACCTTCAATTAATTCCTTTTAGACGCTACAGATTAAATAGAATTCCTTACATTTAAACCACGGCCTAGGAGTAATCCTAGCTTACAACACAAAAAAGACCCAACTACTGAAAAGGGACTTTCAGACTGCTGCTCCCTTCTGGTAAACAGTTTCTCTCTTTCTAACTTGAATCGTTTTTTCCCTTTTAACCAACTGACAGAGCCAAGTAAGCCTGACTGATTACTGACAGGTGAGGTGGGTTTAAAGCCGATGAATCACACTATCACCTTCCACACCCTAACAGCAGATTATAGGATAGATCCAGACCTCTGCTGCATTTTGCACAAGTTCTCCATATCTCATTCTAGAGAATAAATGAGCCTAAAGCATCTTCTTTATGTGTGTCACCTCACTGTTGATAAAACATCTACAGGGCATTTTGCTACAAAATTTAACGCCATAATGACTATTTTGGTGCTCCATAAAAATCTAAAATAAATAAAACTAAATCTAAAAAATAAAAATACGTTCCTGGATATTGTACAGTGTATTTCACCTTTGGACCTTACACTAAAAACACAGTATGTTATTATGACTAGCTTTGTACAGTTTTCACTACTGTTGAATCAAAACTGTGAGCTACCAATACTTGATTGAAAGCATTAAGGGTTTGCCTCCAGGGACAATATTGTTGTTTTTTTTTCAGTATATTTGAGGTCACAGTATCCGTACAGCTGTCTGCTCTTTGCTTGTGGAGTCATTGACTAACAGACCAAAATTGTATAAGTGTGTGCAATACAGAGATGCAAGACTGGACACAGAGGTAGCACATAGGAGCAGAGAGCAAGAGATAGCACTCTTTGTGATGATGTGCGTGGTGACCTTCCACTCACAGTGATAGACCTCTACCTCCACTAAAATAATGGAACAACAAATACAATTCTGAGATACATAAGCAGACCGTGGAGCCAGAAAGTGGAATTTACAACAGGAGCTCTGATACCACGGTGCCACTGTGCCAGGAGAGTAATGCTGTCTAGCTTCTACTGTTGTGTTCCCAGTCCAATATTAGGGACAGAGAGAAGGGAATGCCATCTTTCACAACAACTGAGAGGCCTTGGCAGAGCCAAGGGGGTGCTTATTATTTTGCCCATAGTGCGAGCTGAAAAACGAAGATTGGTAAGGCAGCACAAGGATGAAGAGACAAAGTGTGTTGGATGTAATGTGCTAATTGCATTCCACATGTAATACGAATCTGCCTATATTAGGTTTTTACAAAACCATAAGAGTACCGGAAACATGTTGAAGTTGAGATAATTTTATATCATATAATGGATCAAAATCAAAAGAACATTTGTGTAAAAACCTGTTGATTCCTATCAGAAATGTGAGGAAAGGGGATATAAGCTAATTTCAATGTCTCATGTGAGTTGGCGCCAATTCCATATATGGGAATGCTGAAGTATTCAAATCATGTAGCCTTTCGAAAATCGAGTGCCCCAATGCGCACGGGCACCACTGATGCTTTGACTTTCCAGGTTTTCTCCAGCTCTTCTCTGAGCTCCTGGTATTTCTCTAGTTTTTCATGTTCTTTTTTCCTGATGTTGCAGTCACTTGGTATTGCTTTGTTTTTTGTCCACCACCACAATGTCTGGTTGGTTTGCCATTACCATTGGGTCCATCTGTATCTGTAAGTCCCAGAGGATCTAGGATTGGTCATTCTGTACCGTCTTTGGAGGTGTTTCCCACTTTGACCTTGGGGTTTCCAGACCATACTAAGCACAGATGTTCCTTTACATTATTTCAACTACTTGGTAATGGTGCTCTATCTAAGCTTTCCCTGGTAGCATCTTACATCCTGCAGTTATGTGCTGTAGTGTCTCGGGGCCTCTTTGCACAGTCTGCACAGGTTCTTGTGTGTTGTGGTAGATCTGGGCCTCTATAGCTCTGGTGCTCAGGCCCTGCTCCTGCTCCTGTGCAGCCATGATGAGTGCCTCTGTGCTGTCCTTTAGTCCGGCTTTGTCAAACCATTGGTAGGATTTCCTGATAACAGCTACTTCTTTTATGTTTTGGTTGTACATCCAGTGTAGGGGCTTATCCTCCCATGACAGAGCCTCCAACACCTCATCTTCTGGTCCCCATTGTCTGAGACATTCACTGAGCATGTTGTCCATGATGTACTTATGGATATTGGATGTTTCCTCCTGCATAGTGACTCTAATGCTCACTAGTCCTCTGCCTCCTTCTTTCCGGCTGGTGTACAGTCTCAGATTGCTAGATTTGGGGTGATACCCTCCGTGCATGGTTCGGAGCTTACTTGTCTTAAAAGCTGTGGCCTGTACCTCATCCTTTGACCAGCTTATTATTCCTGCAGGGTATCTGATTACTGATATAGTGTCGCTATTTATTGCCCAAGACTTATTCATGCTATTGGGCTGGCTTCTTAGGACCTGCCCTACTCGTTCGACATATTTGGCTTTGCCGCCTTCCTTGTCACCTCTTCGAGCTTGCCATTTGCTTGTGGAATTCTGAGGTATGTGTAACTGTCCTCAATGTCTGCTATTGTTCCTTCTTGGAGTGAGACCGCCTCTGTGTTGTTGTGGATTTATATTATATTTAATTCCCATCCAGGTTTGATGACATATTTATGTTGTGAATAACTGTTATATTCAATTCCCAGCCAGCTGAGAGTTGTTTTTTTTTTGGCCATCTGCTGCTTTTGTTGGTTGCATGACAAGCAGACCAGAGGACAGACCTACAGTAGCAGCCATTCAAAATGGCCCTTCCCAGTCAAACGCCAGCTGAATGGCAGCAAACCTCCAGTCACTGGAGTGACCCCCTCTTGCATATTTTTTTCCTCTGACTCCACCCTTTAACTCAATTACAGGGTCTGACCAAGAGATGACACTTCTCTTTAGATCTTAATGTACAGAAATCATGACAGAAAGAATATTTAATTACAAATATTGATGTCTAAAAAGGAATAGTAGGGGACCAGCCAAGGGCCCATCCCCAGGGAAAGTGGGGAAATTTTGAATGGCTACTACTGTGTGATGCTCATTACTCAGGCATGTACTGAAAGACTAATTTCATCTACAGTCTCACAAAACATGGTTTTACCATTCGGAAATTCTTGTTCATGCGACATTAATTTATCATTTCTGGTTCATATTTATCCCATAGATAAATACATCTTTTTATCGGTGAGTGGTATGACCTGAGCCCCTTAAGTACTAGCGCAGCATTATTTTGTTATTATGTCATGGCCTCCCTTACTATTCTTAACATAACTATAACTCTAGAGCAGATTCTATATATTCTTCTTATAATACACTACTTACAACACAAATATTATCTTAACAATAGTCACCTAGCAGTGATGTTGTTGAAATAGATTTAGAATGTCATGAAAAAATCAGCCTAAAGATTGTGATACTATGATGTCAATATTGTTAGGCATCTTTAAGTAAAGCTCCCTACATCTTGTTGTATCTTTTATATAAAGAGTTAAGGTAGGAGGGAGTCCAATCTGGTCCAGAAGAGGATCGGATTAGGTGGAACCACCAAGCTGCCAGCAGTGGATAACAAAGCTTTGTCTAGTCCAAAACTGGGTACATCTTTAACAAGGCTCGCTCCCTGGGGTGTCGACCTCAAGGTTTTTTTATACCCCACCTTGCGCAGATCAGTCTCTTGAGCAGTTTCCCAGAAGGAACACATAGCACTACAGCAAAGCCTCATCCATCCCTAAGCAGAAAAAGCAAAGACAAGGAGAAAATGACAGGAAAGGAGAGAAGCAGGGATGTATTAAATATCTGTGGGTTTGGGATTAAGTCTTTTCCTCCAGGACCTTGATTTACTGTATTTCTGTAAAACTGGAGAAGAACGGTTGACCCCTTGATTTTCCCTTCCCCTTTTTTGGGGTTTTCCACTATCTCTCCACTCCTCCCTCCCTCCTTATCTCTGCTTCCTCTATCTTTTGTGTTCTCCTTTCGATCAGTGTAATCCAACTTGACACAGTTACAGATGGTCTATCAATGCCACATCCCATCAGAGCCCTTTTGAAGAGCCTGCTGGGGGCCTGCGGGGGGCTCCATAGGCTGTCCACAACCCCACTTGTCTTGCCCGTGTGCATGTGTGACTATATATTCATTAGGCATGTCTGTCCACCTTCTGTCAGTCCACCTTAATGCATTCATAAGCAGCTCAGGCAGCAAGTGATATTTGACTTATATATAAAATATTTGTAAGTCCAGATGCAGTGGGTGTAGAAAACTCTAGATCTTTTCACAGCAGTTTTGTATGTTTACAAATATCTAACAGGAGGCACATCTAAAGAAAGCCTAACACTATAAATGACTAATCTTTAAGTAGAAGTCCCTCTGTACCATCCCATAGGGGTAACTGCATTCTCAATCAAGTCCTTTGAATATCTTTCTCATAACATAATCACACTCAGAACTCAAACCAAAAAATATGAATCTGCATAACAGATCCTGACAGCAAAAAAAAGGAAAAACACAGAAGGTCTTTTCTTATGGTAATCAAGTAATTAGCATTAAATTTTCACCATGTCAGGCAGGTGATGTATTAGAAGAAGATAGTGTGCAACATTAAAGAGAGAAAGTTGTGTATATATCGTGAATAATCTTAGACCCTCTGTATAATAGTATTAATCATGTAGATCTATTGAAATTTGTATATTTGTAAGCCTTTTCTGTGCTTGTATCAGGTCAAACTAGAGAAAGGTTCACCTACTCAATAGTGTTTTTTAAAACATAAAACATTTTTATGTGCTGTTTTTAAAAAAGAGCTGAGAATGTTGGAACAGTCAGCTTCTGCTTCTACCGGAGGTTGATGTGGGAAAACAATAACTAAAGCATTACTGTAAACATCTTACCCCAGATCCTTATTAAACAAATAAAATATTTAGTTTGCAAGCAGGATGAATTGTCACGAAGTTTGTGAACTCACAAAAAAGAGAAAATACTCAGCCTCAAATACAGATATCATTTACACCAATGAAATGCAGGGAGGTGTATGACGTCAATCAGAAGTGGCAAGCTAATGCTACCTTCACACCTAACCCCCATTTGAGCAGCACAAAAGCATCTGCTGCTTCATTTTTGCTGCTGAAGCTCGTCCAATAAAGTGTGTACAGATGAATCTGAAGCTTCTGCTGCTCCTGTGTTCAATGGCAGAGAGCGGCTTTGCTATATTTGCTATGATCAGTGGGTAAAACATAGTTTTAATATTTTATAAGTGAGAAAGTCCACCTCAACACATCATATTTTCAGTCAGTTCATCAAGGTTATGATCCTGCCTTCAAATATTGTTTGGCTGTCGGAACTGTCAGACCCAAGTACACGGTGGTGCGCTGGTACTGGAAATCCCCAACAACAGCTGCCTCTCAGGCGGTTGCCTCTTTTTTTTTACCCTACCATTGGTGGCAATTGGAAGTAGATGTTAGTGATTTTCAATTATTTGGTACAAACTGCAGACACCATGATAATAAAAGTTAACATATTTTTACAGCAGGTTTCGACATTTTAGGTTAATTTAGGCATTAATAGTCTTTTTCAGGGGAATGATCATAGCGATCTACATCAGCAGTGCTGTGTCTGTCTCCCTGCCAGCCCCAGATCAGCTTGTCTGATTGGTTGATTTGACACATTGAGCATCAAACCTTAAATTTTACCAACTCCAGCATTTGCTGCTTGTGAAGTGGTCATGCGCCTCAGATTCTCATGAGGATCAGCTTCAGCTGATCAAATGTGTCAAGAAGCGCAGTTCCTGCTGCTGGAAATGTGTTGCACCTGTTGATGCGACATGATGCATGTCGACCACTGACTTTGCAGGTAAACCCACTGTTTCTGCTGCTCGAAGTGTAAGCAGTGTGAAGGTAGCATAAGGCAAAACAACATGGCTTCACTGGTGGACATACCTGTAGATCCTGCTATTGAGTCTGTTTTAGCTTGAATACCCTCTGTTTCAGTTTTGAAAAACTTATTTTAATATATAGCTTAGCTGCACTGTGAAACAAATCAAGAAACTCCTTTATTTGCTCTCATGGACAACTAAGTTGCTGAAATTGAAAGCTGGGCACTGATTCTGTAAAACTCTGCGACAATGGTGAAAAAGCCCTCGAGGATGATTACCAGCCGGTACTTGGGAGCCCAGAGTCATAGCAGCCGAACTATAAATGGAGAGACATAATTTAATCCAAGTTGTACCAAGAAAATATAGTTGGAGTTGTTGTGGATGAATTTTCTACTGCTGCTGTGATTGGCTACTGTAAAAGCTCAACATAGGAGGCCGGTAAGGGCTCAATGTTAACCATCTCCCATTCTCCCGGGGCAAGTAGTTTTTATTGTTGGGAGAGTACAAATTTCATTGCATTTGCCCGCCGGGCATTTATTACTCAAAATTACTTTAAAATCACCGACATACATACATACATACAATCACCGTTGCTACAAGCATGCTTAGTGTGAGGGATTGTATTTGAGTCAATGAGTCAATGCAATTAACTGGTTTTCCTTAGATAAAAAACTTTGAATCAATTTGACTGTATGATCTGGTGAAATGTAAAGTGCCTTGAGATAACTTGTGTTGTGAATTTGACGCTATAGAAATAAACTGAATTGAATTGACATTGGATGAAAACGACCCAGAAGCGTTGCCATTTTTGTTGTTTTGTTCACATTCTCGCGTGATTTGAAAAAGCCCAGTGATTTTTCCGAAAGATGGCGTGATTTTTGTCCACCTAGCGGTAATTTTGATGTAGTTACCAAAACGACAAACCAGTGATGCAGGTCATACATTAAAAAATGTTCAATACATTTTTTTCTCTTACACATTGGAGAGGTGCATTTAAATGTTAAAGAGCTAAACATGTTAAATTGGCGACCTGTTATTTTATTATTATTGTCTTGCTGCTGCATTTATTTTGTCAGGGAAAACTAATCCTTAGTCATTTAAAAGTCAGGGAATTCTGAAATTACGTAAGACTCTGGAAACCCTGTATAAAATAACTATGTATAATGATTCTCTAGAAAAGTCACATTATATTAATAGTATTATCTTGTATAAACATACCTTGACTCTAAAATAAAAGTTATTCATTTGTGACATTGACTTGTCTTGTCTTGTGATTTATCTTAAGTTTTTAACCTGTCAAGTTTTTTTTTTAGATTTTTAACATTACAATTTATATTTTTCCAAGCACACAACAGTTTAAAGCAAAGTTTAGTTTGAAAAGAATGTGCAGGAAGGATTGAAAGGCATTTTAACACGGTAATGTAGGCTTGAGTTCATTATCTAAAGCATGCATATACACACCAGGAACCTGGAAACTTAAAAAATACTGAATTACAAAAAAACATTTAAAAAGCAAACACGTTTCATTGATATATACACAAAAATGAATATTAGGAACTATATTTATCAAACATTATACTGGGCAAGAAAAAAATTGTTTCTGGGCAAATGAAATGTGCAAGTCACTTGCCCAAATGGCAAGTGGTAAAAATCTTTAACTTCAACCCCTGCCGGTGCCACTTGATGATTTACTCAATTACTTTTGTGAAGACTTTCCAGAACGGCCCTTCCAGACAGAGGCTGTGTCGAGTTAAGATTGAAGGACACATATTAATCTGGCTTATGCCAGGTAATGAAAGAGAGCAGAGAAGCAAATTTTATAATTTTACATCTCAGAAAACGTCAGTCAAGCATAACATTTTAATATTTTAAATAGAAAAATAAGGGATCTTTCCAAGGCTTTGCTAATTCCTATTCATACTGGGGAAATGTAGAAACTGATACATCATCTGTACTTTAAGATTTCTGAAGTGTGAAGAGTTTTTCCCCATCAACAAAATAGAAATAAAGCAATCTTTTTTATATTTCTGTATTTATTTGTAATTTTAATATTTTACATATATTTTCAAGCTACAAACTCAGCTTGTTTTTTTAATATTGTTAAGCTTTAAGATTGTAGATATAAACATAGTTCATCCATGAAATAAAGTGATTATCATTAACCTGGATATAAGGATGATAAACACAGAATAATTATAATTGTCAAATACTTTTATGTCCTTTTCAAAATAAATAATATTTACATTTGCATCCACGTGTCATTCGAGTGTTGCCCAAAGTTTTTGAAGTTGTGTACTCCTTTGGGCATTTTGTCTGACCAGGAGTACCCCTCTCAGTAAAAGTATTGATTATTGTCCAAAAGTAGAAAGTACAATAACTGATTATAAAATACAACTATTTTACCTAATATTTTGATTTGAGTATTTAATTCTTTGGCATTTTATGCTTTCCATCTCAAATAAAAATGTGCCCTATCATCCTCTGACTTACTTCATATGTGTCTCTCAAACGTATTGTAACACCGGTGTTACAAACAATCAGGCTTAGTTGACTGTTTATCAATGGTGTTTATTTATTCTACATCCACTCCGCTAGGGATGCAGCACAACACTTCAGTAAAAACAACAGCCTTATCACTCAGGGTGAAACTCACATGCCCTCAACACACCCCCCCAAAACAACATGAACTGAGGCAAAAACGAACAATAAACAACATGAGCAACAACCAAACAGAATAACAAGGAAATAAACAGGAAAACAAACCAAAACAGTGCCCCATAATGCACCTCTTTGTCTAGCCGCTACAATATGTTTTAAGAGGAATATATGGATTTTGTGCTAAATTTTGTTATCCAATTCATCTTTTATTTTCCCTTGATGACACTGCTTGTTATGCTGTTGGTACCAATGGCTCCAGCTGGTCGCTCCACCACCTCTCTCCTGAATCTATGGAATGGGCTCTGGAGGTGACGGAGTAGCCGTTCCTCTGGACTTCACCCCTTCTTCTGGGCTCAGACTGAACTTTGCCAGTTTGGTGACTTTCATGCTCATTGTTGTCCCAGTTTGAGTTCTAAAGTCGCTGATCTGAGTCTCTGCTTCTGCAGACAGTCTAGTGAGCCCGATCCAGCTGACAAGCAGCTGCACGCTTTTATAAATAAACGTCTGCCTCAAAACCTGTTCTGTCTGCTTGAATTCTGGGTCCAACGTTCTGAGCCTTCTGATACGCTACAACAATCTACTACTAAGTTTCGGCACCTCCACTTTTACTTGGCCTTTCCTCCAACTCAGACTCTTCTCCTGAATAATCACTTTGTCTGTATTTATTCGCTTTCCTCAAATAGTGGGGTAGTCCATCCTATGTTGGGACCAGTCTTCTACTAGTTCGATTACATTTATGGGTTTGAATCCCACTTTGACAATCTGTTTTGTGTACATGGACTCCTCTTCTCCAAAAGGATCACAATTTGCATGCTAGAAAGCAGTCCCCCATAAAAGTGTGGTTTCAAACCTGTTATCAATGCAGTGAAGCACTGCAAAATGTATCAATCCACTGCTATACATAACTTATAGACAGAATTCACTTGGTCAGATGGTATAAGATTCCATTTGCTGTAGCGCATCACTGCTAGCTCAGCTGAGTATCTGGTCAGGCCTACCAGCAAAGCAAATCACAGATTTCCAACCCTAATCTTCCCTAGATCCTCTACCAGGTTTTCCAGGCTTAACTGCGGGTGAATGAGGCCAATGGAAGCTAATGGTACCCTGGTATTAAAGATGCACACATACCAATCTCTAAATGCCTAAAGGTCCATTTTAAGGATCTTCGCTCCTTTTGATGCAAAGCTTTATCTAATTGTATTTAGTGACCACATGTGTATGTATTTGGAGCACCAGAGTCTTGGTATGCAAGATACAACAACACCTATCCATTAAACACCCAGTTTCCATTTTATGGAATTTTAGTCCTTAGGATACAGGAAAGATTCTCCTGGAGAATTTTTATAAGAGGAATCCATCTTTGAGCACCTCACTAGTATCATGCATGTGCATCATTCCCTCTTACTGGAGAACAAGTTTATATTTTCCATTTCTTACCCAACTTGATCCCCCAGTGGTTCCTGGATGATCATAGAGAATTTTTGAGAAGTTGTATCTGTATTTTAGGATGTGTTCCTGGGAAAGAGTGTCATTGTGTTGATTGTGTCATACGACATATGAGTTTATGACTAACTGATGAATTATCCTGAGTGGCTATTCTTAAATAATGTACGTACAGTCTTCAATTGGTTAGATTTTTACATCATCAAAAGTGAATTTTCAGACTTAGGTTTAGGTACATCAGTCCCCGAGGATTGAAGACTAAACCTGGGCATCAAGTAACAACAGGCCCTTAGACTTGAGCTCCCAAGGTGGATTTATCTATGATCCCGTGTTGGTTCTCATAGGAATGTTTTAGGAGCTGTAATGGTCTTTGACAAAGTCCCCATCATGCTCATCTGCTCTCTTTGGGTTTGAAAGTTGTTTCCCCAAGAAGGACTGCAAGACAGAAGTCAGGATGGCCGAGCGGTCCAAGGCGCTGTGTTCAGGTCGCAGTCTCCAATGGAGGCGTGGGTTCGAATCCCACTTCTGACAGTCTGTTTTGTGCGTATGTTAACTCCGCTTCTCTAAAAGGATCACCATTTGCATGGTAGAAAGCAGTCCCCAATGAAAGTGTGGTTTCAAACCTGTTATTAATGCAGTGAATCACTGCAAACATATCAATCCACTGCTATTCAAAACTTATAGACAGGATTCGGTTGGTCAGACCGTATAAAATTGTTTTTACTGTAGCGCATCACTGCTAACACATCTGTGTATCTGGTCAGGCCTACCAGAAAGGCAAATCATAGATTTCCAACCCTAAAATGCTTTAATTGCACTTTGCATTAATTACATATAAAATGTATACCTCAACACACCCTTAATATGGAAGTTTTTTGAAAGTAAAATATATTTATGTCTTTAACCAGGCTGCAGTCGCCCTCTAAAAAGATAATTTACCGTTTCTATTGGTGCCATTCAATATCAATCATGTCTTGTCTAAGACATGTACTTCATGAGGTAACTGCTGAGCATACCAGGGCTCAGAACTTCCAATCTTCCCTAGATCCCCTGCCAGGTTTTCCAGGATTAACTGTGGTTGCATGAGGCAAATGGAAGCTAATGGTACCCTGGTAATAAAGATGAACACATCCCAATCTCTAAATACCCAAATATGTGTATGTATTTGGAGCACCAGAGTCTTGGTATGCAAGATACAACAACACCTATCCATCAAACACCCAGTTTCCATTTTATGGAATTTTAGTCCTTGGGATACAGGAAAGATTCTCCTGGAGAATTTTTATAAGATGAATCCATTTTTGAGCACCTCTCTAGTATCATGCATATGCATCATCCCCTCTTACTGGAGCACAAGTTTATATTTTCCATTCCTTACCCAACTTGATCCCCCAGTGGTTCCTTGATGATCATAGAGAATTTTTGAGAAGTTGTATCTGTATTTTAGGACATGTTCCTGGGAAAGAGTGTCATTGTAGACACCCTCTAAAGGCATATGGGTTTATGACTAACTGATGAATTATCCTGAGTGGCTATTCTTAAATAATGTACGTACAGTCTTCAATTGGTTAGATTTTTACAACATCAAAAGTGAATTTTCAGACTTACGTATAGGTACATTAGTCCCCGAGGATTGAAGACTAAACCTGGGCATCAAGTAACAACAGGTCCTTAGACTTGAGCTCCCAAGGTGGATTTATCTGGCACTTTGGTAATTATGATCCAGTGTTGGTTCTCATAGGAATGTTTTAGGAGCTCTAATGGTCTTTGACAAAGTCCCCATCAATTTCATCTGCTCTCTTTAGGTATGAAAGTTCTTTCCCCAGGAAGGTTTACTAGACCTAAGTCAGGATGGCCGAGCGGCAGTGGCGGCCGGCCCATAGGGGGCGCTGGGGCAACGCCCTCCCTGATAAGAAGAGAGAAACGTAAAATATATTTTTAGAAATTAACTCATAAATCTCAGTTTTACTCTCTAGAGTGTGTACATATAAACAAAACAAATTATATAAACTACATTTCCCTATCTACTGTCATTCATTTGTGGATTTCCACAGACAGACTCCTACAGTCTCTGTCTTGGGGCGCTGATTAGACTGCACCACATTTGCAGAGAATCTGTCAATCATGTACTATTGCTAGGTGAATTTAATGGCCAATCAGCGTCTCAGAACGTTATGGTCTTGGGGCGCTGAAAATACTGCGCTTTAGAAGCCCAATGCGCAGGTGCAGACAATTAGAGGGACAATGGCGGACCACATAACGAGCGAGATGCAGCTTCCACCAAATTCGGTGAGATAATTTTTTATTTACCCGTTTGCCAGAAGAACAATGGAGGAGAAAATCCTGATTAAAGAGTTGGGACCAGACAAGCCTGACCTTATCATCAACCAGCAGACTAAGGAAAAAAATAAAGTCTACAATAGGAGTTTTTGCAGGAGTTGGTTCGCGCGCAAGTCGTGGTTGACAGGCTGTGGAATGGCCAATGCACTTTTCTGTTTTCCTTGTATTCTTTTTAAAAATGAAAAGTGTGATTTAAGGTGGACACAGTCAGGACAAACCGATTTGAAGCACCTCTCCGAACGTATCAAGAAGCATGAACGATCAAGAGTTCATATGGAAAATTGCATCAAGCTAGCTGTGCTCGGAAAAATTAGCATAAAAGCGCAGCTGGATGACGGACACCGCGTTGCGGTAAGAAGGCACAATGAAGAGGTTGATAAGAATCGTCATATTTTATCTAAACTCATTGACTGTATTAAGTTTTGTGGTGCTTTTGACCTGGCATTGCGGGGACATGATGAAAGGGATACTTCTGAAAACCCCGGAATTTTCAGAGGTTTAGTCGACTTAATTGCGACCATTGAGCGAGACTTACATGAGCACCTCGAAAGTGCAACCGTCTTTAGAGGCACCTCAAAGACTGTACAAAATTAGTTACTGGACTGTATGCTCTGTGTTCTGAGAGAAAAAATCTTGGATGAAGTAAAATCAGCGGACTTTTTAGCCATCCAAGCTGATGAAACTACTGACATTTCCACACACTGTCAGTTAGTGTTGGTGCTGCGATACGTTGACAGAACCCATAACATCCAGGAGCGTTTCTTTGAGTTTATTAAGCTCTCCAATGCCAACGCGGACGCAATCGCCAGTGCTTTATTGGAAAGACTGCGCACTATTCTTCCCGAGGGACAAGAAAAGAAGCTGATCGCCCAGGCCTATGACGGGGCATCAGTGATGAGGGGTGCCACTGGAGGAGTTCAGCGCAAGGTCCTAGACGCCTATGGAAATGCTCACTACGTTCACTGTTATGCCCACCAGTTAAACCTAGTGATGCAACAAGCAACATCCCACATCCCACAGATAAGTCACTTTTTTCTGATGTCGGGGGGTTTTCTTCCTTTTTTTCCAAGTCAAGCAAGAGAACCGCAGTGCTTGATGAGGTGGTGGCGCATCGTCCTCCAAGTGCATCAGCAACACGCTGGAACTTCAACAGTCGCGCTGTTAACACACTGTATGAACACAAGGCTGATCTGGTGAAGTGTTTCGAGACCATCCGGAACAGAGCTGAATTTGACGGCCCTACAAAGAGAGAGGCTGGCGGCTATGTGAGAATGCTGGAAGATGATGCTTTCTGTTTTTTCCTGGCCCTCTTTCACAAAATAATGCCACATGTGGACATGCTGTACAATCAGCTGCAAAAAAGAAACACCGATTCTGTCTACATCTCAGGAATCATCCAGAGATTCACTGACAACATGCAAGCTATCAGGTAAGCTACAGTATGTATCTGATCTGCCTACAGTATTGCACTAATATAAATTTTCTTTGAGTAGACTAGTTCAGCTCTTAATGTTTATATCTCATCTTATTTATTAAATTTCCCTTCAGGGATTAAAAAAGTATTTTTCATTTTATTGAAACAACGAATTTATCTGTTACATTTAGACAAATTTGAAATGCTCAAACACAGTGACTTAATTTATAATTCTGTACCATGTTGGTATGGAGGATAAAAAGTGCCAAAATTAAAGGCATATGGGTTTATGACCAACTAATGAATTATCCTGGGTGGCTATTCTTAAATAATGTATGTACAGTCTTTAATTGGTTAGATTTTTACAACATCAAAACTGAATTTTCAGACTTAGGATTAGGTACATCAGTCCCCGAGGATTGAAGACTAAACCTGGGCATCAAGTAACAACAGGCCCTTAGACTTGAGCTCCCAAGGTGGATTTATCAGGCACTTTGGTAATTATGATCCAGTGTTGGTTCTCATAGGAATGTTTTAGGAGCTCTAATGGTCTTTGACAAAGTCCCCATCATTCTCATCTGGTATGAAAGTTCCTTCCCCAGGAAGTTTTGCAAGACCGAAGTCAGGATGGCCGAGCGGTCCAAGGCGCTGCGTTAAGGTTGCAGTCTCCAATGGAGGCGTGGGTTCGAATCCCACTTCTGACAGTCTGTTTTGTGTGTATGTTAACTCCTCTTCTCTAAAAGGATCACCATTTGCATGCTAGAAAGCAGTCCCCAATGAAAGTGTGGTTTAAAACCTGTTATTAATGCAGTGAAGCACTGCAAAACATATCAACCCACTGCTATTCAAAACTTATAGACAGGATTCGGTTGGTCAGACCGTATAAAATTCTTTTTACTGTAGCGTATCACTGCTAACACATCTGTGTATCTGGTCAGGCCTACCAGAAAGGCAAATCATAGATTTTCAACCCTAAAATGCTTTAATTGCACTTTGCATTAATTACATATAAAATGTATACCTCAACACACCCTTAATATGGAAGTTTTTTGAAAGTAAAACATATTTTTGTCTTTAACCAGGCTGCAGTCACCCTCTAAAAAGATAATTTACCGTTTCTATTGGTGCCATTCAATATCAATCATGTCTTGTCTAAGACATGTACTTCATGAGGTAACTGCTGAGCATACCAGGGCTCACAACTTCCAATCTTCCCTAGATCCCCTGCCAGGTTTTCCAGGCTTAACTGTGGTTGCATGAGGCCAATGGAAGCTAATGGTACCCTGGTAATAAAGATGCACACATCCCAATCTCTAAATACCTAAAGGTCTGTTTTAATGATCTTCGCTCCTTATGATGCAAAGCTTTATCTAATTGTATTTAGTGACCACATGTGTATGTATTTGGAGCACCAGAGTCTTGGTATGCAAGATACAACAACACCTATTCATTAAACAACCAGTTTCCTTTTTATGGAATTCTAGTCCTGAGGATACAGGAAAGATTCTCCTGGACAATTTTTATAAGAGGAATCCATCTTTGAGCACCTCACTAGTATCATGCATGTGCATCATTCCTCTTACTGGAGCACATATTTATATTTTCCATTCCATTCAATATCAAAAGTGAATTTTCAGACGATTGAAGACTAAACCTGGGCATCAAGTAACAACAGGCCCTTACACTTGAGCTCCCAAGGTGGATTTATCTGGCACTTTGGTAATTATGATCCAGCTGTCTTTGACAAAGTCCCCATCATGCTCACCTGCTCTCTTTGGTTATGGAAATTGTTTCCAAAAGAAGGTTTGCATGACCATGACATACTTTTTTTATATATTTAAAACTGCTATAGTGCAAAGTTTTTATTAAAGAATTAGCTTGTTCTGGTACCCTTCCATCTTTTTATAGCGCCAATTCACAACACAAGTCAACTCAAGCCACTTTACAGTTTAACCAGATCATACAGTCAAATACATTCAAAGTTTTCTTTCTGAGGAAAACCAGTTGATTGCCTTGACTCAAATGCAATCCCTCATACTAAGCATGCTTGTAGTTTCAGTGGAGAGGAAAAACTCCCTTTTAACAGGAAGAAACCTCCAGCAGAACCAGGCTCAGTGTGAGTAGCCATCTGCCGATGACGACTGCGGTTCAAGGAGACAGAAGCAGAGATACAGAAAGAAGCAGATATACAAAAAGCAGCTGTAAAATGCGGCCCCATCCAGGAAACACACAACCAGGCAGACGAGCTCCAAGCCAGGTCCCATGTCAGAGGATGAAGAGAGCACATCCAACCAGTCACGGTTTGAGAAATAGGACTACACTGGAAAACAGGCCAATCTCAAGCATCTATAAACAAGGGCGTAAATGTATGATCATTTCATTTATTTTTATTTTTTTTACATGAAGTTAATGATGAAAAATGTTGCAAAAAAGAGGTTTTGTTAAGTCATTTAATAACACTGTAATGTGATTTTTCAGTCGTTCACTAATATATAATTGAATAGTTTAAGTTAGTTTAGGGTAGCATAGTTTTAACTCTTCAAAGGGTGAACTTTTAAAGCATTTAAGAAGATTGTGATACTTCCACGTAAGGAACATTATCAAAACTTACTACTAAGATGAGAAACTTTATGAAAAGACGATTTTTCCAACAAATATATAACGAATGAAGTGCTTTGATAAGTGAGCGAGAAAAGAGTCATGAGAAAGAAAACCTGACGTACAAATTCCTGTGAACTTTTCATACAGTGTGTATATGTAACTGTGCATCTATGTGCTTGTGTGTTTCATGGAGCCATGGGGTGTTGGCTGCCACTCGGGGCCCCTCTTGTCGACTGCCGGCATGTCCCAGAATCCTATTAGGAGTAAGTCACACTTGGGTGGCACATTCATCATGGACCCTGCACATTCAGATTGCTGTTATGAATATAATTAGAGAAGAGCACAGAGGAGATGTTCAGGGCACTCACACAAACACACTTTCATATGGGGTTGCACAAACACATATGTCTACAGTATGTGCGCACAAATACAAGTGTGCACTTTATTGTGCATTAATAATCGGTGACTTCTCTGTGTAAATGACTCTCCTCACAAAAGCATCACATGATTTGATTCGATCTCTGTTTCTAACATATGTACGTGAAAACACAAAGAGAAGAACATGCACATGAACACACACACCCACACACTTACCTCTGGCGATGTCAGACAGTTAATTTTCACCCCAGTGCTCGGCGCCTTGCCTCATCTCTTCTTGTGTAGGCTGGCCTGCTCACTTGGGATGAGGCTGAGCTCTGGTTCTACTGGATCAAATATTTCTAGAGCAGCATGTGTAGTGCAAGAGAGTGGTTCATTTTGCCTTACAGCACAACTGAAGCATGAAAACAAAATCTCATTTTAATCACTTATCGGAACAGTCACACTTCCAGAATGCACCGAACACCAGTTTTTATTTCAACTGCTGCAATTTCTTTCTTCTAATCATCTATCTTAATATTCATGTTAAACTGTGTCAATGCCATCTTTTTTCTGACTTTAAAATATTGTAAGCATGATATAATTCAAGTACCTTGTAAAAAGAAATGTCAATATTTATAGAAAAATTCAGAATTTGATGCAACCAGGAAAGTCAATTAAGTCAGTTATTTGCGATTTCTGGTACTTCCAAGTGTAAAATAAATATATGCAATCCTATATATGTTTGTCATGTAACAGATGTGTTAGGGAAGGATAAATAACTTCCAGCAACGACATCTCCTGTTTACTGTATATTCATCTGATCTCAAGTAGCTCAAGTTTCTCCTGGTTAGTTAAATAACTTGAAACTAAACAAAATTAAGAAGTACAATAAAGTAAACCTATCATAAAAATCTTTTTTTTTCTAAAAGTTATTCTAGTACAATGTAACTGAGTACATGTAAATAGATAACATCTATTGATGATAAATGATAAAGAGCTTTTACTGCACTATTAAATGTTTGAATACATCTATTCATCTTCTACCTCTAAGGGCACAGATGGGAGGTGTCTATATCCAGCCATCACTCACTCACACATACGGCAAATTTACAGACATTAATCTACCTAACAGTCATGTTATTGGACTTTAGGAGGGTACCTAGAGAGAACCCTCACAGCACAGGGATAACATGGAAACTTCCATGCTAACCCATTGCTCCAGCCAAAATGCAAGTAAAAAGGCACCTGGTTTTATGTCCTTTAATGTCCTTGAACTACGTTTTGAATTTATAATCATCAGTCAATAATTTGTAAAACCAGAGTTACAACTCAAAGTCTTTTATCTCTACCAGGTTTTTACATATAAAGATGTTTTTTCATTTTTATATTTTATATTATTTTTATATAACCCATTTAATTGTGTTTTTGATTATTTTCCTGCTAGAGGTTATCTGCCTCAGTCTTATGTCCTACAATACGTTTATTTTTTCTCATATTGACTTAAACAACCCCCTCCCCTCCAAAAAACGAAACATTCTCACTGGTTAATGCTGGTGCCACCATACTTCTAAAATTAGATGATGATTACTTTTAGTTTTTCAATAATTATGTGACTGAATGACATTTTGTACGCTGGCCGAACTAGCCTAAGTATGTTTTTCCACATGTTTCTTGTCATCCTTACATGACCCGTTGCAAGCTGCAAATAACAATAATCTACATTAAAGTGTTTGTTGTAATGCTACATTTTGTTCAATGGTAAAAGTTCATAAATATTTTTCCAAGATGTTGCAAATCTATAATTCAAGGTTTAACCTTTCTCAGTAGCCTGAGGGGTAACTTATTGGGCTGAGTGTCTATCTGGAAGAGTGCACAAAGCCCCATTTGTCTACTTCTGGCATTCCTCATCAGGCAGACACTGAGCTGTAATTGACTATGTGAAAGAACTCTGCAGGTCCGTGATGGCACGCTCACTGCGCCCTGCTTTCCTCTCTCTCTGTCTGTCTCTCTCTGTTGAGCCTAGCTCTGCCACACCGTCACTGAGTGCTACCAGGAAGCTGGCCAATATTCTTGGAGAGCCAGCATGTGTTTACCACCCTCTGAATGCATGCCACATTGAGAGCTCTGTCTGCCATCTGAATGCTCTGTAATATCAATAATTGATGCTCTTGAGGAGTAGTAATTAAATTAGTTAATTATGCCGGTAAAATTACATGTAATTACGAGACTAGAGGGTATGTTTAGTAAATTAGTCTCATCCAGGCTCACTGTGTGTACTGCTGCCAAATTTTATTCCTTGATGACTTGGTTATTCTGATATCCTTTCCAAATATAAACCCAAACACAGCATTGCACAGGCGAACATCTGATGAGAAATTTACCACAAAAGGAGGTAAAAATCTCTTTAAAAATGAGAATCTGATGTAAGTCAAATATAATGTTGACAAACAGATTTGGCTGTAACAGAAATGAATATAGAAATAAATTGCTTTCAGTTTAAAAGGATTTATTGCAAGGTAACTTTGTGTTTTTGCCTTTCAAACGGTCAAATGAGTGGTTCCCACTTCCTGAAATATTCAGAAAAGGACCTAGATTAATGAGTTAAGTTATGCAAATATTACTTTCCCATGGTAACTTTAATGCTTGGACAGAAAATAACATTGACAGTTTTCCAAAATGAAAAGCAAAAAAAAAAGTGTGTGTTTCACATCTGTTAAAAAAAAAAAAAAACTACAGACAACAGCAGCTTTCTAGAAAAATCACCAAAAACAAATCAGCTGACACATGGTGTTAATAGTGTGATTGTACCAGGCAGCTTTACTGCATCAGGACATTAAAATTGATGCAGCCATGAATTCTACTATTTAGTTGAGAATTCCAGCAATCAGTTTTCAACCTTAAGTTCAATTGCACTGGAGTTATGTTAAAACCTAATGATCAAAAGCAAACCAGCCAGTCTACTAGGGGGGTGGAACGGTTCACAAAATCCATGGTTCGGTTCGATTGACGGTTTCGTGGTCACGGTTTTCGGTTAGGTTCGATTCGGTATATGTTGATTGTTACACTGAAATCCCATAAAAATTTATGAAATTAATGAAAAAATCCCCCAAAAATAATGGATTGTAATTATTTTGAATGATCCGCGGAAACCCTGGATCATTTACGTATGTTTTGCTGCTTTGAATTTAATCATCTCGCGCATGCTCTCTACCATCTCCGAGGGACTCATAGGGGAGCGGACGGGAGCCACAGTGGGGGCTGTAGGCTTTGCTTTGAGCAGCCGGTCTGGAGCGGGGTTGCTGACGGAGTATGAGGGATTTCGGGGTTAGCATGATGTGTTGGTCATGTTGCTGTTAGCATAAACACTGTTGCACTTTTATCCACAACTTTCTTTCCGCCGTCACCGTAGCTCAGTCTAAATGCAAAGCGGTCCCATACAGCAGACCTATAAAGTGCTGCTGGCGCGTCTTCCAACTCCTGTTCTTTCCCACTCGCCATTCCAACACCCGGCTAAGCTGCTTCGCTTCTTCTTCTTCTTGTTTACTACTGGTGGTTGGCTTTGATCGCAGTACCGCCACCTTCTGCTCTGGAGTGTAAACGCTTCGCCTATGAGAACAAGGAGAAGCGCATGAACCGAACGAAACACACGCGAATCGAACCGAGACAGTCGAACCGAACGGTTCGGATGGTTTTCATAAATCGTCCCATCCCTACAGTCTACCAATGAGTGATTAAAAAGAGCAGGGTAATAGAGTGACCTTGTCAAAGCACTGGCTCAAAACCAGTCAAGGATGATGTAGCATGCACTAAAAAACACTCTTCATTGTTGAATTTCATTCAGCTTCATTTTATTTATAGCCCTGCTGTCACAAACACTTGACAGCCGTTGTTGGTGGAAAGCTTAGTGTAGCCAAATATTGCATTTATAAGGCAACTACTTTCTGCAGCCAGGTCAGTTTGATCATTTCGTTTTCTAAAAGAAGTAAGTTGAAGTCAAATGTGCATTCCACTGTTATGCTGATGATACCCAGCTATATCTGTCTATAAATCCAGATGAAGCTAACCCATTACATAAATTACAGGCATGTCTCGAAGACATAAAACCCTGGATGACTCTTAACCTTCTATTCCTGAATACAGACAAAACAGAAGTTATAGTGTTTGGACCCGAGTCTCTGATAAAGAAGCTGATTAGCCAGTCACTTCATTTGGATGCGATCAAACTGATTTCAGATAATAAAGTAAAAAATCTTGGTGTTATTTTTGATCAAGCCCTGTCATTTAAATCACATGAAGACCCCACAGTACATAAAGAATTACTGAAATTACTTTTAGATGATGCACAGGTCCTACATGTTTGAACAATGTTTTTATTCTTCATCTTCACCCGTTGCCAGGTGATTTCAGCTTAATAATTCAATTCAGTTTATTTATATAGCCCCAATTAAAGACATGTCATCTCAAGGCACTTTACGGTTCACCAGATCATACAGTCAGATTGATTCAAAGTTTTCTATCTAGGGAAAACCAGTTGATTGCATCGACTCATTGAATTGAATGCAATCCCTCACACTAAGCATGCTTGTAGCGACAGTGGAGAGGAAAAACTCCCTTTTAACAGCAAGAAACCTCCAGCAGAACCTGGCTCAGAACCAGAAGGCATATCCAGGCAGGCTGAAAGAGTCAGAACTGGATCAGGCAGGCTTGGTATCAGGAGACAGAATGGGTCAGTTAACAGACGGGCAACAGTTAATTTTAGTAGATGCTGGATTAATCTTACCGGGTTGGCCCGAGATAAACAGGAGAAGCTGGTGAGAGCGGATTGTGGAACACGTGGAGCTGAGCAGGTGTATGGAATGAGTGATCAGCAAAGCATCAGTGCCCAGATAATTACATAATTGAGATGCAGGTGAAACCAACAGTCCACTCAGCCGTTTCTTGAGAAAAATGGTTCTGTTGAAATTAACAGTTATATGAAGGAAACATTCATGTATTAGTAATAGATTTTAAGATGATTCCCTCAAGTGACTCAGCTTAACAAACCAGCTTGACCAATTAAAGCAGTAACTGAGCCAAAGCACACAAGACTACTGTAGCTTAAAAAAATAAATAAATAAAAACAGAGTCATTACCGTGTAAGCTAAGAATTGGGTTTCTAGCATACCATTTAATTACTATCACTAATACTAAACAGTACATCACAAGTTTATATATTAACAATAATATGAAGCTTTATATAATAATATGGTAAAAAAAAAAAAAAAAAAAGAAAAAAAAACTTATGATGTCAGAAATCTTGCTTCATGCTAAATTGAATCTGGTCATTCTGGTCTAATCAGATGAGACTCATTGAGGCAGAGGTCGAGTCACAGCGGGCATTGTGTGGTTGCGCATGCTCCAACATCAGCCATAAAACAAATAGAAATTATAACCCAACAGCTAATAACTCTATGCCCAAAAGAAAACTGGGTTCTCAGAATACCCAAATAAATGAATTAAAGTACCCAACATGCCCAAACCAGCTTTTCTTTTAGAGCTGGCCTGGTTGAATTTAACCACAGCTGACATTGTTTTCTGCCTCGGCGTGGCAGCAGGTATACTACAGAATTTCAAATTTTCTTTGCTCTGTAGTTTGGCTGTGCTGGTTTGCAGTGAGCACCTCTAGTTTTAACTGTGATGACTGTTGAAAAGGGTCTATGTGGATGAGAAAGTCAGCTTAACCCTGAATAAAGAGCAAATCAACAAAAGAAATGTACTTAAGATTCATATTCCAACAAAAAAGTAGAACCATATATCTATTCAACCCAAATTAAGTATAAAAGTTTGTGGTAGAGATCATAGTTTGAGAGTATCACTGAATCTGCTAATGCACAAAAAATGTCTGAAAATGTAACCCCATCTCAAGTCAGATTTTTGTAAAATGTTCTCTAAATATGTCTGTGTGCATGCTGGAGGATCTTTGTCAATAAGCCCTTTGAAAGCCTGCAGGCTGTGGACCAACTCTCACTTGTTTGACTTTGCACTTTAGAGAAAGGCTTATCTGTAAGCCCTGCCATATTGCAGCATCACATTTCCCCCAAGACCTCATAAACAGCTTGTCAAATTCCTACTTGTGAAATCAACAGCATATTGTGTAGACCGGGATGAACGCACAGACAAGCATCCCAAACTAATCTCTAAAAAAACACTTTGTATTGTTGCTAATGAGAGTAAGCTCTCTGTAAAGGAAGCTTTTTTCCCAACTAAATGCCTCTGGATTATTAAGAGAAACTTTGGATCACACATCGTCAAAGTGTCATCCTAGAGATTTAAATGGCCTTGTGGTTCTAAGAAGCATTTTGCAACTGATCCTCCATGAGCTCGTATTAAACTGCTGGAATAAATTTGATTTCAACAGCCACATGATTTATTAAACAGTATTTGTTAATATATCTTAACCCACATCAAACATGCTGATGATTGGCAAAAATGATGGTCTTTGTGGCCCCATGATGGGAAAGCAGTAAGGCCCTATGAGACAAAGTGTCTAACTTTGCCTGAGGCTCAATCATTTTAATTTATTTTGATGAAGAACTGCAAAGTGCTGCCCTCTCTCTAGAGATTCTGCTGCAAATTAATTGCGTTCTCCCACTTCTTACCGATTTAACACTATCAGCTAGATACAGTGAGCACTCACACAGTAACACTGCAAACAGGAAACAAAAGGTGAGTAAAATTTTCTCTAAGAACAGATATTTGCGCTTGATTTTAATAGGTAAGTAAAATAATCTGCTAGAATAAGAAGTTTGCACAAGTATAACTTTTGATCTTAGGGGCCAAATTAGTCATTTCTTTGGCAGATTATTTTACCTACTTGATCAAAGGAAGGGCATATATATTAATTTCAATATGTTTTCTTACTTTATCAAGTTTTTTTTATGTATTTATGCATTTTTTAATATTTTTTCTCTTACATCTTAAATGTGTTTCCTTGATGGTTGAAACCACTGGTAGAAACTGATATTGACAAAAAGAAAACATTCAACCAGACACAACCTTGAGGCAAAATTGCCAGCTTAACTTTGAAAACAAACAACTTGAATGTTTGTCACAATAGCATCAGCAAACATACGATAAGGGAGCTATTTTTTGATAAACAACAAACCAGCAACTAATTCTGTTGTAAACTGTTGTAAACAGATGTATCTGCAAATATTTTACTCCAGCTCCAAACTCAGAGTCAGCCCAGTGCCAAGCACACGGACTTTGAATAATCTTCACTTTAAATTGACTTAAGGAGCTGGTGAGTGCAGTCACGGCTCAGTGGGGGTACCCTGCAGCACTCAATTCCATTTAGATTCATTTCATTCATACAGTGGCAATTCACAACACATGTCATCTCAAGGCACTTAATTTATCTAACCAGATCATGCAGTCAAATTGATTCAAAGTTTTCTTTCTAAGGAAAACCAGTTGATTGCATTGAATCATTGACTCGAAGGCAATCCCTCACACTAAGCATGCTTGTAGCGACAGTGGAGAGGAAAAACTCCCTTTTAACAGGAAGAAACCACCAGCAGAACCAGGCTGAACGTAAGCGGCCATCTGCCGAGGCCAACTGGGCTCCAAGGAGATAGAAGCAGACATAGAGAAAGAAGCAGAGATACCAAAGGCAACTGTCAACCAGCTCCATAGGTAGCCCCGTTGAGGAAACACACAGCCAGGCAGATGAGCTCCAAGCCAGCTCCCATGTCAGGGGATGAAGGAGAGCACATAGAGTTAGTTACAGTAAGAGAAACAGGACTACAGTAAAAAACAGGCCAAACTGCAACATCTATAAAGAAATGTGTTGATGGCAGCAGCACAGCTGATATTTTTCTCCAGGATGGAGTGACATCCAAACAGAAACAGGCCAGATTAAGATACTATGATGAGAAAAGCAGATACAGAGCATAATGTTGAGATTGAACTAGAAATTACTGCAGAATGGGAGAATAGAGATAGAATGAGCCAGAATAATGTCCTCCAGCAGTCTAAGCCTATAGTAGCATAACTATAGAGATAGCTCATGATAACCTGAGACACTCTAATTAGACATTTTATCAAAAAAGAAATTTAAAGCCTATCCTTAATAGTAGGCGTGGTGTCTGCCTCACAGACAAAAAAACTGGTAGTTGGTTCCACAGGAGAGGAGCCTGATTACTAAAAGATCTGCCCCCCAGTTTATTTTTAGAAATTCTAGGAACCACTAGTAAACCTGCAGATTGAGAGCGAAGTGCTCTGTTAGGAACATAAGGAACAATCTTATCTCTGATGTTAGACGGAGCTTGGCCAATTAAGGCTTTATATGTGAGAAAGACAACTCACATGGCAGGCAGGACAGCAGCTTGGTGGTATTTGGGTCAGACCTGGGCAGAAGACACCTTAGACTCTGGCCAGGACACAAACGAGCGCTATTCAGTAAATAGATGAACGGAGATTTAAAATATCCTCACCCGTTATACAAAGGAGCCGTACCTGTACAGGTAATGCTGGATTTTAGCTCAAAGCATCTTCAAAAAGGGATGAAGTCACTTTACCAACAGAGTGAAACAGTTCTGGGGATTGAAACTTTTGTACTGCGATGGCCGCTCCCGGTCAGTTTTAAATTGTTGTCAAGTTTTTAAACAGCTGTCCAGGATGTGAAATCAGAGGGATGCACTGTGTTGAGGAGTAGTTGTCATCTGATCCCTAACCGTCACAATGACATAAAAAAATCCTCTATTGCAGAAATAGATGGAAGTAAAAGCAAAACAAACAAACAAAAAAAATCTAAGATTCTTTCAGAAATAATTAGTTGGCCTCAATATAAGTTTGCTCATACTGGTTCTGTTGGAGGTCCGAGTTAAAGTTACTTTTTTCTCTCCACTGTCACTACATGCATGCTCGGCGTAATTGCTACAGAGTTAAAGACATAATGCAAGCAAATGTTACTGTTGTCACATGCTCACCAGGAAGAGGGAATCCTGGAAACTCAATGACTCATTACAATCAGCTGGTTTCCTTAGATAGGAAGCTTTTAACTAGTCAGACTGTTGGGTCTGATGGAATAGTCTCTGTAAAGTGAGTTGAGATGATATGTGAACTGCTTCTATATAAATAAACTGAATTGAACAGAACTTTGCATCAGCTACCTGGCAGAAAGCACAGCACTCGTTTCACATCCATTGGAACCTTGGCCTTACTGTAGGCAACCTTCTGCAAGCTCGGTGTATCAGATGACAGCATTTGACACAAAAAGGAGATTTTAACAATGCTCTTTAGACACGATTAACAACTACCGGTACACGTTTTCATTTTTTCTTTCCTTCCATTATATTGTCTTTAATCTCTGCCATGTTATAAGCCACATTTTAGATGGGGCCTTTCACAGCATACTCTAGAAAGATACATCTCTCTTGTTTATGCAACTAATTTTTCACACAATGTCTTTAATATATATCCAGTTCAATATTTGCCATTCAATCTTTCTTAAGTGATATTTCAGATTTCTATAAACATCAAATGGTTTCTTTAACTGTTCCAAATAGTATACGTTTATGTCGTAAAGTTCTGGTTATTATGTAAGTTTATGCTTTGGTAGTTTGCATAAAAATTATGTTGTGTTTGTATGACCCATTTTAGGAAACATTGTTATTAAACTGATGCTCATTGTAATAGCAAAGGTTTCCAAAAACTAAGGCATATATTTCTACAATTTAATATTAGATTATTAGACAATCAGTCATACTATTGTTAAATATTCAGAAGGAAAGCACAAAGAACAGAAAACACACATTCATTGATTGATTGACTTTGTGCTTCCCTTCTGCTTTATTAGGGACATGCACAGAGCAGAGGATATCCATACTGAAACAGAAGGGAAGTGCAAAAAACAGAAACACATCAAAGATGCTCTTCAAATCTGCTGATACCTGAACTGGGCGTTTGTCAAATCAGCTAGAAAATCCAAAAGACATGCAGCAGAACATAATGGTGAGAAGGTTAAAGGCAAGAACCTTGCCATCCAATATGTTGCTGAAGTGTGTGAAAAATTCATTTCTCCAAAAACAAAATCCCAGTACATTTCTAACCAAAAAAGACCATTAGACAAAGGCTGGTGCATCCTAAAGACCAAACCCCCAGACCTAAGATGAGCAGAGTGGTGTATGCAGTTTACTGCACTGAGGAATCCACAGACGTATGACTCAACACAGATGGGCTACCTCCTCCGGAAAAGACTCTGCTGTCCACCTACACATTAAGGACAAAGGACACTTGTTTGAAGACCAGAATGTTTACATTTTGGGTAAAGAAGACAAGAGGTTTGAAAGGGGTGTGAAAGAAGTAATTTACGTTAAGAGAGAACAAAACAACTTTAAACAGAGGGGGTGGACTCAGATTTTAGCTCTCAAAAGCCTACAACGCAGCGATAGAGTTGATTCCTTGCCTCTATCATCTCAATCCTCACCACCATGCAGGGGATGAAAACATTGCACCTGTTTAGCCAGGCCAACAATAAACCAAACAACTCCCCTTTTTGAGGCATAGGCCAGCATTGGATTTTTCAATCCAACAACAACTTCAACGACTCCCCATTACGAAGGGGTGGAACTGTTTTTCAGTTCAATTTGCATTTTTTTTTATTTTTTTTTAGTTTTATTAATTCATAACAAGGCTTTTGTTTGGGCTACTCTATAAGCCTTGAACTCAACGCTACTCCAGACATTTTGAAATGAGAAAGCTTCCTGGATGGGAAGCAAAATGTCTTCGAACATGGAAAACAAACTGTTTTTTTTTTTTTTTTACTGACTATGACCTGGATAAATGAGAATCTTAACCAGCATTCAATTCTGTCATTTTTTTTTAATGCTGTGCCAGTATGGGAACCCAGCTTCTTTTTTTGCAAGATTATTAAACTTCTCAGTGAGTTTGAGTTTTTCTCATGTTCTTGAGCAAGGGTGTCTAATGCACAATGGAAAGACAATAGGCTTCTTGTAGAATTAAGACGATGCCGATGGCTTTAATTAATTTTCCAAGATTTATGAGCATGGCTTATTATTCAAAGTTATCCAATAAAAATCCTGACATGTGGCTTAAATGTTTGCATATTTCCTTTATTAGAACCCTCTTGCTCTTATCCCCTGTTTATAAAAACGCATGGCTGTTCATGTGTAACTGGGAGCTTTTCTGGTGCACACACAAAATATTAGCATATATAAAGCTCAAGCTCATGCCTGCTTTTTCACCCTCC
Source organism: Cyprinodon tularosa (assembly GCF_016077235.1). NCBI lineage: Eukaryota > Metazoa > Chordata > Actinopteri > Cyprinodontiformes > Cyprinodontidae > Cyprinodon > Cyprinodon tularosa. The sequence continues at coordinate 112,805 of NW_024037828.1, forward strand.
TACATAATAATGGATGAGAGTGGAGATCTTCATATTAAGAAGCTCTTTCCCACATAAAAAGATGACAAAAATCCAATAACCCCTTTAATTACATCCTCTAATCTTCTTGATCCCCCCTCATAGATATTATTAAAGTTCAGGTTATGTACTTGACAGATTTTAGCCTATTATTTTCCCTTTTTTTTGTTTTATTAATGAGGTTATGTTGAGTTCTTACAAAGTGAAAACATGTTTTATTTTTCTCTTTATTAATTTATATTTAGCATCATGCAAATGAAAAATAGAATTATGATCAAACTAAATAGATATACTTTAATAAAGCCAAGAGAAGATATTAAAACAAAACAGAAAATCACTAAAATGGGTAGTGGGTGCAGTACATGGGTGCTGACACAGGATTCATGTTCGGAGTACAACACAAACCAGAAATTACTTTTTCATAAAAAGAATAACTTAGCTGTTTTCACAGATTTTATTTCATATTTTAAGGGTCAAATTTGTTTTTCCTTTTCAAAGTTTTCAAATAACATTTTTTTTATATTATACTTTCATTGTTTTATTTACTTTCATTTCCTTTATTTGTCACGTTTATATTTGTCGGATTGAGTTTTATGAATTTCATTCTTTTCTATCTGGTCATGGCCACACTTAGCAAATCACTGACCAGCCCTACAAGGTGATTTGTTGTTCTGATGTGGAAATAATCTACTTCGTCTGGAACAAGCTGTTTATTCTAAAACAAAGATTTGCTGCAGTGATAGAGTCAGGTGGAATGTCCTGATTATCCTAAGTTGGTGGACTGCAGGGGTATTAACAGTATCATCTGAAACCGTCAGATTTTACCCAAAATAACAATGTCAAATACTGACGAAGGTTTTGACCAGCAGGTAAATTACGATTTGTGGCAAATGTCTGTTTTATTCACTGTCTATACTGACAATTGTATCAGCCAGGATAGAGAACATTTTATAGGGGAGAAGCAATATTTCTGCAATACCTTCATGTGATTAAATAAATGATATGTTCCTCAGGTTGTAGGTTTTCAGGCCAACAAATAGAAAGTTAAACTTAGCTCTCGCTTTATTTTGCCCAGGTTTTGCTGCAATTATATGCTAATTTCCTGTTTACCACCTCAAAACATGACGATGGAGCACCATCCCCAATGATCAGCTCCAGCCTGCACAACCAGATTGCAACAAATACATGGACTTGAGTATAATTATGCTCAGTGTAATTCAGTCTGGCTGTCCCAAGCTAGGTCAGCTAGGCCATGGGCTTTTAAGATGGCATCCTACTTAAGAATCATCTTTCCTGGTCCTGAAGCAGAAGTCTCCAGAGTTTTTGCTCTTACACTCCTAATTGAGTTCCTTATTAGGTTCCTGTCCAATGTGCTCCTTCATCGGAGATCTGCCTTTGGTCCCAGTGTTCATCAGGGTTCCTTTCCCCAGAGGTCCTCTTTGGTATCCAGCCTTCTTTAGGGTTCCTCTGTAATTTTCAGCCTTCTCAATAGCTCCTTTGTTGAATTAAGGCTACAGCCCAACCTCTAAATAAGCATCTTTGTAGGATTCTGTAACCTGCCAGTTGCCAGGCTAAACTTGGGACTTCAGGGTAAACTACTCATAAGAAAATAAAGTAAAAGTAAAAAAATACCCTGACATAAAATTAGTTTTGTAAAAGTGAAAGTCACTGATATTAAAATGGTAAATGGCCTGTAATCAAATAGTAACCTGACTCCGCATATCCATCTGGAAACCTTCCATTGAAGTAATTTTGGGAAGGGGCGAAAGTACTGGTTAGCTGATTGGCCTATGTTGGTGATAGACGGGCCAAATAAACCAATCAGATCAACGAAACATATGACGTACTAACAGAGCGACGACGAAAACACAACCACAAGCCAGGCTACTCTTGCGAAATCAGTCGGGAGAAGAGCAAAAACATATTTTCCTCTGAGAAAAGCCTCCAGAGCAGTGTTTTGCTCTTCTTTCAGTGAAGAGCAAAACCGGTTCACACTCCATGCCGCGTACGCTGCTTGGGCGCTTCTGGTCGCATGCGGTAGCCGCGCAGATGCGTTGAGAGGGGTGGAGCTTGGAGGAGGGGCATGAGTGAACCTGAGAGGGTGGGGGAGTGGCGTGAAACCTGTTTTTCTTCAAATTTTCAGTCGAAGTCTGCTCTCTTCTCAATGTTACAGACTGCAGCTATAACGGAGAGTCTCCAGACTGATTAGCGAGTGAAACCTTGAAAGCTCGCGAGATCAGGATGGTCTCACGAGGCTAATCAGATAGCCCTTTTTCAAGTCAGAAGACTTGATCAAAGCGCTTTATACTGCATTCAGTCATTCAAACACACTCTTACACACTCTGATGGTGGCAGGCTACATTGTAGCCACAGTTTTTCTGGGGCTCATTGACAGAAGTAAGGCTGCCATACACAGGTGCCAACAGGCCCTCTGATCACCAACAGTAGGCAATGTGGGTAAAGTGTCTTGTCTAAAGACCAGAGGGCCAAGAACACTGAAAGTCAGAGTCAACAACCCTTTGGTTGCAGGGCAAACTCCTGCATCCACAACTATACTCCCTACCTCAGAAAATGAAATGTCTTGTCTGTAAGAATATAATGAAATGAAAAAAGTCAATTTAGTCAAATAACTTACAAGTAAAAATTAAATAAATTTCAAAAGAATAAACCCACGTTACTTAATTCGTAACGTGGGTTTATTAGCTTGTAGGACAATATTTAGTTGCAATGCAATGTAGCTATAACTTGAAACATGACTAGAGAAAATTAACAATAATAAACATTTCTGATTTTAAAGAGGTATACTCAGAAAAAATGGTCAAACAACAATGTGGTGCATTGTTTTAGCCAACCAATAAGGATTGTAGACCAGGTCAAACAGCATAGTTCTTCTCTTTTTCAAATAAACAAATCCTTTCATGATAAATTCCTGTTATATTTCATTTCATAAGGAACAATGTCTCCAATTTTTAAGGAAATAAAGGTACACATTTTAAATCTGGAATGAAAATAGTCGTAAAGTAGTCAGTAGAGCACAGATTCTCAAAAATGTGTAAAAGTATGCAGCAAAGAAAATGCTTAGCTACTAAACACGTTTGTTTCTTAATAGTCATCAGGAAATTGATGTCCTGTTGTCATCAAATCACAAATCTGTGTTGAAAACTAAAAGGTCTTTGTCAGCTGATGACTGATGTAATTACTCATTTCATTCACCTGCCTAACTCCGCCTGTTTTCTCACTACTGTTCATCTGATCCACCTGCTCCTGCTTCTATATAACAAGCTCTCTGATGGGACAACAGTGCCAGATTACTTTAGAGCCAGAGATGAGAGGTTTTTTGGCGTTACCCTGTTGTTTTTGATTACCTCTTCTGCCTCTCAACCACTGAGCCCATTTGTTCCCATCTGATTTGTTTGCCTGACCTGCATTTGGATTTCTGCTGGATTCTGCCTGTTTGCTGAAGTTGAAGCTGTTTGATGTCTCTGACCTGGATTTTATTTTGGAACCTCTTCATACTTCTGATCTTCATGTTCTTAATCCTGAGTACTTCCTCAACACCGGCTTTGGCTTCAGCCTGTGGATCATCCATATGTTGCATGTATTCAGGCCTATGCTCTCATTTGCACATATTTATTTACTTTTTATTATTTTTTACATTTCTGTATCTTTTATCCACCTTACTTTTATCTTTTTAAATATTTATGTGTCTCTTGTGCTTCTTTTATTTTTATCTGTGATTTGTGAAATGTGAACATGTGTGTGAAAGGTGTACTACTACTGCACAAAATTGCCCATACTGGGACAAATAAAAGCTACTGAACTAAACTATCCTACCTTCATTCATCTGACTGGATCTGGTCTCGTGGTTGTTCACCGTCTTCTGGGACTACAACGTCTGGGACACTGGGCTGTGGACGCCGTATCTTGGCAGCCCACCGGCTGGGTCCTAAATCGGTCTCTGCGCACAGACTAATCTATAAAACCAGGTTAGTGACTTACACCTTCAAATTCATCCTCCGTCAGATTGACGTGGTCAAAAACATCCCAGATCAACAAACTGACAAGGTAAAAAAAAACCTTGAATGATCTAGTTAGTTCATAAAACCTTGACACTCACATTTATATATAAGTATATATAATGAAAAAAAAAACATTATATCCTTTACGTAGTTGCCAGACAGAAATGGCATGTCATGTTAAGGTTTTTTGTTTCATTCTTCCATATCATTATATTTTTGTGATTCAGATCCTCACAATAGTATATTGCACACCTTCATTTTATAATGCCTTGTCCTAAATGTTTATTTTGGTAAAAGTATCTAAAAAGTAATCAGTAACTTATACTACTTTACTACGGAGCCCCTCTGATGACATGGTCAAAAAAACATTTTAATTGTGGCCACAAGGTAGTATTTCGTGCGCACGAAATACTACTTCGTGGCCACGCAATAAGTTTAACGTGCGCACGAAATACTTATTAATAATATTAATATCATTCCTGGACAACTGGGTAAGCAAATCGAGTGCGCCGTCTCTAAGGTCTAAGGCGCACAAATTGTCATAAGAAGATAACCTATGTTCTCAATAATTTGGGTCTTTTAAAAATGCTTTGGGAGGAATTAAGGATTTAGCTCAGCAATGTTATTCCTTCTATATTTTCTATTTCTTTCTTATCATTTATCATGTATTTGCATAAAAGGACTCAAAGTAAAAGAATGAATCTATAAGATCATGTGATGCGTTTTAATTTTGTGCTGAGAATGCAGGGGAAAAAAAACATATTGCATAGTGCACAGATAACCAGGCTTTGTCTGAGTGAACATTTTCAGAATTTATGTTCAATAGAATTTGCTTTAATTTGTTTATTTTGATCACTGATTTGCTCCCTTAAATCACAAAAAAACTGTTTTTGTCTGATATGATGAAATCCAGGTTTTAAGGGTACTGTTAGCCAGAGGTAACAAAAGTCATAATCTGCTTTTCTAAACAGTGATTAAAGATGTCAACACTCAAAACAAATTAATGTTGTCTCTGGCAGGGTATTTGTTTTCTCTGATAAAAAAAAAGATAAATAAAACTCCAGAGCATTATCTGTTTTCCAGCCAAATTATTAAAAAGATATCAAGCCAGCCACCACAACGTCTGGACAAAGGTTAGTTCGACACAAGTGATTTTCAGTGCATGAAATGTTAAAATGTTGCCCTCAGAAATGAGTTGTGGATATGTGCCAATGATGCATTTCCCTAAAAGGCTTTAAATTAATGTGCCATGAAATAGGCACTGAGAAAGCATGGGCAACACATGGCAAAAGATGAGAAAGATGTTATCATACAGCAGACATAATTAGACACTGGCCCTGTTTCACTATTAGTATTGTTCAGGTTTTCCACATAAATATCTGATGTACATATTTAGCAGTCATTTTTATGCTGTGGAATATATTAGGCTGACTACAGACAGATGCTGCTAAATACAAAGGCAATTTTTTCAGACGTATTTTGCTTGATTGTTTTAGCATTTTTGTATCCTTTTAGTGTTAAGTTGACTTGCTTTTCTATATGTGTATATGTACTTAAAGGGCCTGTATCATGCAAAATCCAATTTTTAAGCTTTGAACTATGTCAATGTTACTTATTTATTGAAACCACTTCCAAAGAGGTCCCTCATGCAGCCCCTCTCTATCCTGGAAAACAAGTTACCTTTTTTCTTTTACATAAGAATGTAATTACCAGGAAGCACTGACTTTGACTACACCACACCTGCCAAGTAAACACGCCCACTTTCTTCACTCACTGCCTAAAACCTTCAGCAAGGAAGGTTTTAGGCAGAAAACATTCCTGCTCAACGTTGAGTCCAAGTGGTTCTTTTAATTAATATGCAGACTGACAGCAACTGTTCTTTTAAGCTATTCTCTAAGTCTTAAATATATGCTTTTAAACTCCTAGAGGGCTCTGTCCTTGTTTAACCTTTTTAGAGAGGAGCCAAATAAAGAAATGCTGTGGTAGATCATGAAATGGGCCACAGAACTTGGGAAGAGGCAGGGCTGCATGAAAGACAAGTGTGTTTCTGCTTGGTTGGAAGAGAACAACTAATGTTTAATAAGTGTATAATAACTAATGTTTAATGTATCTTACTCTGCAGTACCAAAGACAATATTTAACAATATATATATATATATAATCCTATGCTTGAGCTTGGAAGGCTTAAAAAGTAATATTACAGCCTTTAACTTTTTATCTTTCAAATGGCTAATATATTAACTGTTATGTAGATAAAAAATACCCTCAGCAAATACATAAGTTTTAACCCACTGAAAGTTAGAGAGAGCTGATTATCCATCTGACAAGGATCTGCAGATAGAGCTAGAGCCAAATCAACAACTTAACATCCCATTCAAATCAAGGGAAGCGGAGAACAGATTAAAGTATTCCAAACAATTTTTCATCTTGGGTACTCTTGGTTACTGTCTCTTTGATCCCCAGTCGGCCTAGGCAAATGGCCGCTCACACTGAGCCTGGTTCTGCTGCATTTATGTTTGGAGAACTTCTCTAAGTACAAGCAATTATACCCAGAGTTGTGGATGAACGCGTTAAACGAATAATTCACTGAATATGTTAATATTTTAAGTGAATGGTGAACTGAACAGATCAGATTTAAGGTCATGAACGTGAATGAGAACGACATTCACTCTGAAAATAATGTGCGACAACTTTTTACATTGCATAATGTCAGGTTTTACAGCACTAATTAAAGGAAACAGCATGACAGACCCGCACGTCTACTGCTAGTACTTGTCTGCACCATTCAGACTCATCTTCTGGTATTTGTGATGCCAGTTTTGCAGAACGCTTGGCAGAGTTTTATGAACTAACAAAGATAGATTTAAACAGAAAATAACTCATGTTTTTCTATAGACTGTGCCTTTAAACAAACAAGTCAGTAAGTCACCTATGTCCACTTCAAATTAAAAGCAACACATCGAGTAAAAGCATCCGAGCTCCCTTGCAAAATATTTGCTACTGAATGAAGAACGTAAGAAATAATTTTTGATACAGATCTTTTCAGCAGAACCTGAATTTTCCTGCATGTTTCTGAAGTTCTGTGCAATATGGCTAAATAAAAGATTCACTGCACATAAAATATACCTTGACTGCATCAAGTATTTTCCAACTCTTTCTATAAATTAAGATCAAACATTTAAAGGGGAAATATGAGGTTCTATTGTGTACAATTGTGGCTTAATTTCTCAAATGATGAAACTAGTTCATTTATAGGTTTGTGAACTTAGTTAATTTTTAAAATCATGAGCTTTGAACGTGAGCTAGTTTTTTTTTTTATCTGTGTGAACTGAACTTTGAGCTAGTTCTTATTAACTATTAACTGGCACAACATTGATTAAACCAACCTAGAAACCGTCTAGCCACTGTTGCTCCTTTTTGGCTAGTGTCTATAATTTGTTAACAAAAGCAAATTTTATCCTATGCAGAATCTGGTGGGTAGGAGCGGTCTCAGAATTTAATGATAAAAAGAGCAGCATCTTGAAAATTTGCGAGGATTACAGTCTTACAATTGTTTTGAAATCTAAGTTAGATAACATGTATCAACATGTAAATAATTAATAAAAATAAATCTAATGTTGGGCACTGTTATCAGGGTAGTATTCCTTTAAATTCATGGCTGTATTTATGAAATAATATCAAATAAGACAAACTGTTTTTTTTCCGCTAATTTGGTGATATCTGTGTGCCCCTTACGAGTTTGATTAAACTTTTTGACTTGCCTGATGCTACATTTATTTTATCGTCACTAAAGGAGGCTTTAACCTGCAAGCTTTAAATTGGACAATCCTGCTGCCATTTACAGTATGTCCTTTGTTTTGTTTACTGTCTGAAATTTTCGTTTTTTGTAATAGCTCACTCTCTGTCCATTGTGGCACTCAGTGTACATGGGTGGATAAAAATTTGCAGTTGACCTTTATGCTACGCTTTCCTCATAATGTCACAAAATGATAGAGTGCTGTTCTTTGGAAAGCTCAAGGAATTTTGTTGATGTCGGCCAAATTCAGCACATTCTTTGCTTGGCATTTATTGTTTCTTGAGCAGTGAACAGCAGCCAATGACCTTATAGACTATGGATGTAACAGCAGAATATGTGCAGAAAGATGTGTTTTTAACATAAAGCCTAACTCAGTGAAAGAAATCTGAACAGGTATTTGAGCTATTCAAAATAGTTTTAGAAAAGTGAAACGATTGTGCAGATGCTAAAAACCATGCTCTTGAAACATATTCCAGTGATGAGTAAAGAAAACCCTAATATATAGAAATGAATTACTTAATGGCTTCCTCTTTTGAGCTGATCTGCAGATGGAGGCTAATTTTAAAGTTCTGATTTTCAGATTTAGTTTTCCATCTCCTATCATGGAATGCGACAGAAGGAATTTTGATTTTCAGAACGTCATGGAGATTGTTTTTAGCTCATTTTATGGCCTTTTGGGCGTGTATATCTTTACAGTATTTGAAACAATTCTGTCCTCAGAGAAAACAGCTCAATCTTAATCTTTCATTGTAAATGTCAGTGCATAAACCCTTTTGAAACAGTTTACAGGTGCACAAACTGATAAAGCTATTAGACACCATCAATGAATCACAACCAGTGCTACCATTTCTTTCTCATCAACCATCCTCTAAATGTTTGCTATATTATGTGGCAGAACACAAGAGAAAACAGTTCTTTGGCAGCATATAAGAAACAATGGTAAGTATCCGGGGAATTCTTTTAAAAAAAGGTGGTTTCTCTTTGCAGCTTCATTTAGTTTACTATGACTTTATTGTAAAGGTGTGTAATGTGTGGGTGAACATAGTCCCTTTATCTAGCCACAGCAGAATTAAGTGATCTAACTAGATGTGCCAGATCTTGTTTTGCATACATAAAATTGACACAGTGAACCGCCAAAGTTTTTAATTGTCTTTGCAGTCATTATCAATGTACACGTGTATAGGGCTGGTTATACTCTTGCTGCAGTGTGTCGCCATGAACTTGTTGCTAATATTTTTGATTTATGCTCAGTATTTGAAGGATAGCCTGCGCTATGTGATCCCACGCCACAACGCAAGAGGCACAATCACAAACTAGCTGTGGGTCTAGTTGTGGGGATCAAGGTGGGAAAAGGTCCCAATGTTCTTTCACACCTCTGTCTTCTAGCTGGTCCACCTTCACGAGTTGTTTTCCTCAATGACTGTCATATTAACAAAACAAGCCGGTGAGGTAACAAATAGGAAATACCCATAGTGTAGAGTGGGTGTAGATTGGACCAATCAGAGGCCTCCAGTCTGCGGCACTATCTGCCGTCGCCTACAATTTTGGAGAGGTGCATCAGAGTGTCTGCGGCAGGGGTGGCTTCAAACATAAAAGAACAAAACCATTAACATCTGTTACCGTAGGTAACCTTAGGTAAATGTTGTAATTTCCTGAAATGTGTGTCATTAAGACCTTTGTGTGTTAATTCCGTTTTAATTATAGGCATTTGCTTGAACAAATGATCCCCCTTTCAGGACATCAGTAATGTTTACATTTATCATTCCTTAAAAATAAAGACAAAATATACTGTAAACTGCTTCTGATTGGTCACCATAGTGATTTTTGAGAGGCAGTTTATTGCTTCAGGAATGTTGTTTTCTTTTTCTTAAACATCCAAATCAATCTTTGCCGTGTGACAAATTGGCAACCCGTCCACGGTGTACCCCGCCTCTCACCCATAGACTGCTGACATTAGATACCAGCTGGATGGATGGATGGATGGATGGATGGATGGATGGATGCACGGATGGACGGACGAATGGACTGACAGATGGAGGGATGGATGGATGCATGGATGGATGGAGGGATGGACGGACAGATGGACGGATGGAAGGATGCACGGATGGATGGACAGACGGATGGATGGATGGATGGATGGATGGATGGATGGATGGATGGATGGATGGATGGATGGATGGATGGATGGATGGATGGAACATCCATATCCTATACTTTCTTAGATGCAATAACAATTTCCTTTTGTTTTCTTTCGTTTTCCAGCAATTCTAAAAAATGTAAGCCTTTTTTTTCTTGGCATATTTGCTTTGGTTGAAATATTTTGTATTTTTAAAGGTGTGATTTATAGGTGTGATTGTAGTTAACCTTTGATTTCTCTCACCATTTAGGACCATAAGAACTTGCTCCTAAACATATACGTTTGTGAAGTTAAGACTCTCCCTACATAAATCTCCTCCATCACGTAAATAAGTACTTTAATGTTGTTTTCAGCTTGTACTAAGAACCATAAACATGTTCCTTCTTTCCTCTGGCCTTCCTGTGGAGCGTGCTTTAAAGTTGACAGTTAAACGCCCTCATTTCACTGCTGTCCAACTAATGTTTTGTGGTGAGTAATTACCTTTTCCACCTGCAGACATGCTTACTGTAAGGAAAGGGAGCATAAGTGAGTGTGTGTGTTTTGTGTGTTTGCTCTCTGCTTACATAGGTGTGTACATATGCGTGTTTAGGTAAGAAGGTATGATTTATGACTGCAGATCTTAAAACCAGTTGTGTTTTCTACCTCACATACTGCCTGTTGCTACACTTTTTTCTCCTAAAACCACCTTCCCAGCAGTAGTTGTAGTGAAGAGACTGAAGGCACACTGGACCAGATTTCGTATCTAATATGACAGATCGGGTCATATAAAGTGTATAGAAATGATGGTACCTCCAGCAGTGCCCCTCTGTAGCCCTATTCAATTTTTCTTTAAAGTGAATAGGGCCACAAAGACCACTTGCTGTTTTTTCCTGTAACTGTGTCCAACTGCACAAGATAGACCAGGTATACTTCCAAGATGGTGGCGCTGTAATGTCAGCGGCAGCTTACAGCTCCCGACAACGTGCAAGCATTTTCTACCAAATATGTCACCTAGCTCCCTACAAACTATGCATCGATCCTGTAGGTTAGTTTATTATCACCACCGCAACCTGCTGGAGTTACGTTCATCAAGTGTTTTTCCTGGACTGGCAAATACAACTACTCTCGATTGTTTAGTAAGTTCAGGGTGCTCTGGGCACATGACCCAAAGGCTCACAATCCAGCAGACTCGCCAAGCAGCACATGCTGAATAAGGAGGTGTGACCGACAGGGCTGTGTAACAACTGGTGTAAAAATGCTCAATCAGCTACTAGCTTCTGCTCTCTGGACAATGAGACCATCGCAGACCTTTCTATCTGTCCAGGTAGTTACTTTTGTTAGCATCATTGCTGTGTATGTGCTGCCAGTGCTAATACTAAAGAGGCCATGAGTGTTCTCTATCAGACTGAGCTCTCTGAGCTTCAATCTACACATGGAGGATTTTTTCATCATTGCTGGGGATTTTAACCAGCCCAATTTGAAGACTTTTCTCCCTCATTTAACCAAAATGTGGATTTTGCAACTCTGGAACAGAGCAATCTAGACTTGGTTTACACCAACATTAAAGATGCATTCTGAGCAGCCCCCACCTCTGCTCTTCAGACCAACCATGTGTAATGCTAACTCCAGCATACAAGTCCCTGCTGATCAGAGCAAAACCTACAAGCAGGTGACTGAGGGGAGATTAGGGGCACTCCAGGACTGTTTTGAATGCTCTGACTGGTACATGTTCAAAGCTTCAGTAAAATATGACATGCCATGACTGTGTCACCCTACATCAACAAATGCATTGAAGACATCAGCATCACAAAGAACATCATCACCAGGGCCAACGACTCTGGATTACTGAGGAGGTTAGACAAACGCTAAAAGCAATGAACTCAAGTATGGTGAAAAAGAGGCACTGAGGACAGTGAGACATCTTGAACCGAGCCATTAGGTTAGCGAAGCAGAACCACAACCGGAAAATCCAGGATATTTTCAACGAGGCCAGCAAAACCAAACTTAAACTTTATTGACCTGTGTGACTCCAGAAGCAGCTTATGTGTACCAGCAGTCAAAGCAACATGTGGCTCGGCTGGTCGCTGAGACAAAAACTCGGGCGTGGGAAGAGTCCATGGAGAAAGACTTCCATAGTCGTCTGAGGTGTTAAAATGTCTGGTGTCCACTCAGACATTTTTAACACCTCACTAGACCAAACCACAGTGAGAAAAAGCCTTAAGAAGCCTCAAGTCACCATATTTAATCACTACCGGCCATTTGCACTGACTCCATCATGATGAAGTGTTTTGAATGGCTGGTAAAAGAACACATTATCTCCAGGTTCCACCAAACAATAGACCCGTTCCAGTTTGCTTTGATGAAGATGAGGTTACTATCATTAAAAAGAAAAAAGAGAGAACATAAAACTATGAGTTATATTAACAAATAATACAGAATGATACATAATGATAAATATAGTGGTCCTCCAGTGGCTTAAGCCTATACATAACAGCATAACTATAGACATGTCTCAGGATGTTCTGTGGAGAAAGAAAGGCGGAAGACAAAATATTCTGGTATTAATTTGAATAAAAATAGCCAAATAAAATAGCCAAAAATAGCCAGATTAGAGACCTTTGAAGTGTATTGATGAAAGGTCTGGGCTCTCCCTTAGAGATAGGGTGAGGAGATCAGTCATCTGGGGAGGACTCAGAGTAGAGCCGCTGCTCCTCCACATCGACAGGAGCCAGTTGAGTTGGCTCAGGCATCTGATTAGGATGCCTCCTGGACGTCTCCCTGGTGAGGTGTTCCAGGCACGTCCCAGGGGGAGACCCAGGACATGGTGGAGGGACTATGTTTCTTGGCTGGCCTGGGAGCATTTTGGGATTCCACCAGAGGAACTGGCCCAAGTGGCTGGGGAGAGGGCCCTCCTTACTGAAGCTGCTACCCCCTCGACCTGACCCCTGAAACCTAACCCCAGATAAGCGGAATAAGACGGACGGCCGACGGAGGGATGGACGGACGTATGGATTGATGGATGGACTTTATTTTTGTCTTCTGACATTCCAACATAATTTATCCTGACATAAATGTGCTCATTTTGTCCATGGCACTCCACAGAAAAGTCATATCTATTGATTTTATTTCCCCCCAAAAAATGTGTGTGGTAACAATCCACTAAAGATCTTTTTTTTTCAATGAAAAAGCAAAAATATGAGGATAAATTTTTTTTTTTTATGTGTCTTATGAGGTATGTCTGTCTTTTTAGTTTATTTACATTGTGTCAGCTTATTCACCAATCTGAAAAGTTGTGCACCTAAGAAATACCCTCCCCAGGCACACAGCAGACTTTGTGTTGCTGGAAAACCCACATTTTAGTTGACAGATTTTTAGTCATTAAGAGAAGTTTTGCAATGAAGGATTGGAAGTGTAGAGGTAGGCTGCAAAGATAGCGTTTATGTATGGTGTAAGGAGTGAGAGGACAGAAGAAATACACTACAGATACAGATAGAAAATGCTTGAATTATAAGCAATGTAAAGCTACATAAAAATGTGTTTTTTATGATACAATGTTTTATAAAATTTTACAAATCTATTCGGGTACATTTGGTCCTAATTTGTTTCAATTGTGCCGAATAGACCTTTTGCATACATAAATGGTCACGGTCCACATTGCTTATGACTAGATGTTAGAAATTTTACACAGTTGTTGTCCATAACACGAACAAAAGTGTAGTGAGAGAGGCCAACAAAAAATTATACTCATGATATAAACTATCAAACACATTGGGTTTTTTTGGAGAGGGGAAAAATTGACTTTTTAGATACCTTTGAAGTTACATAATTCTTTTTTAGTTCTTTGATAGTTAGTTAACCATTACTTCACCCATTACTAAATGGGTGAAGTGAATTAAGGTAATCTTTTTGAAGTTACAAATAAAATCCTAGTATGACAGATTAGCTCAAAACTATTAAAACTATCAGGTACACAGTAAGTACACAGTGTTGAATATGTAGTGTCAAAGTACATTACCTCTTTTACAACAAAAACTGGAGTAGTATACTCACCATGTAGAGAGTTAATTTAACATTAATTCATAGGTGGGACCAAATGCACTCAGATTAGTGTTGAAATTTAACTCTATAGTCGTAGGGAAATGGCCGTTCCAACGGCTGCATTTCCGAATTCTGCAGGGTGGTGCATGACTTCACATGAGTGAATAATGTGTCTGTGATTGGTCGATTATCAAGGGGGCGGGATTGTTGTGGCGAAAGGTTCACAAGCATGTTTGGTTGTGGCCTGTGTCTCAGAAGCATCTTGCTAACCTGTTAGCAACTTAGTGCTAGTAGGTTCCCAATGGGAAATTCCATTGGGACCAGGTAGCACTTGGCAACGACACTGTCAAAGAACGCTATGGACAGCGGAAACATGCAAGAGGAGGAAAGTTTGTGTCAGAGGTCGTGGATGAGTCTCCACCGTCATAAATTTTTTTGTTAGAGGAGGAAAGCGGGGACGAAGATGCTGTGGAAGAGGACGCCAGGGTGGCAGAAGCTTGGTTTGGTGTAGAAGGCTTACAGCCGTACATGTTTGAGCCCTTGCCACGCAACGCTGCCAGTTCTGTTAGCTCTACGCCTGATGAAGACACAGACGTCCATCCCCATGAACACTGGGACGGAACTCAATGGTAAAGTAAATGATTCTTATTTCAACCATTGCGTATATTAGCTGCGACATATGAATCACGATGCTATGACCAAAGAAATTTGATTGACAGATCACCATTAATATATGATTGGCCGAATTTAGGTGTACAAAGCTGATGTATAAGATAAGATAAGATAAGATAAGATAATCCTTTATTTGTCCCACAGTGGGGAAATTGCAGCGTTGCATCACAGTACAGTCGGAAAAAGAAGAAGAAGAATACAAAGTATAGAAAAAAAAAAAAAAAAAAAAAAAAAATATATATATATATATATATATATATATATATATATATATATACATACATACATATATATATATATATATATATATATATATATATATATATATATATATATATACACACATTAAGTATATACAGACAGACAAGGCAACGCTCGTATAAAGTGACAACAGTAAACTTCTGTGCAAATGATTGATTGTATTAAATTATTGCCGATTTAAATAGGTATGGGTGATGTATACAGTAGATATGCAATAATAACAGGTAAAGTGACGGTGGACATATGGTTGATACGGAGCTAGCATTGTTGATTGTACAGTCTGACAGCAGCGGGCAGAAAGGATCTGCGGAATCTCTCCTTTATACAGCGAGGGTGTATCAGTCTCTCACTGAAGCTGCTCTCCAGAGCAGAGAGAGTGTCCTTCAGGGGGTGGTACTCATGGTCCAGCATAGACATGAGTTTGGACAGGGCCCTCCTGTCCCCCACCTGCTGTACAGAGTCCAGAGGACAGCCCAGGACTGAGCTGGACCTCTTGATGATCTTGTCAAGTTTTTTTCTGTCCCTCTCCGTAATGCTGTTGCCCCAGCAGGCCACACTGTACAGGATGGCTGATGCCACCACAGAGTCGTAGAAGGTCTTCATAACTAACTGGCCTGCATAAAATAATGAAAAAAAAACAACATAGATTTAAAGACAGGATTTGTTTAAAAATAGAAATGTTCTGACTTTTGGGATAATATCCTCTGATAAAGAGTACATTTATATATACATTTAAGCCAGAATGATTTGAAATTTAAATATGACTTCCCTACGACTTTAAAGTGTTACTCTAACACAAAGAAATTGACTGTGATAATTGTTTTGCCCACTAAATAAAATTACTCATATGCATCTAATTCTAATCATGAATTAATCATTACTCAATAATTACTTGCTGAATTGTTTCAGTTGTACTCCTGAAATATGACAATTGTATTTATTGTTACTATTCATACACAGGAGCATAAACGGAATAGCTTTAAGGATTAAAAACAAGTAGAACTTTTTAATAGTTTCAGAATTGTAGCAATGCAGTTCAGTAAATTAATAATTATAGTTATTCAAAGAGAGAAGCACTCAACAACCAGCCTCAGGCATTCATTTATTCTGTTTTCTTTTTTTTTAAGATCAATCTCAGATTTTGGTATGACAAACAGGAAACAGACATAAACACATGGTCACACATGGGCTCCCAAAGTTGTGAAAATGTTCTTTTCACCAGAAGCGTGAGCTATTCTTGATGACAGGACATGCGTTGCTCTGTGACTGCGCTGTCGCTAGAGGTGTCGATGGAGACGGCTCAGCGCCCAACAGGAAGCGTAAACAAGAAACACCTCTGTGAGAACAATCATCATCATCGACATCGTCATTGTACGCTAAGGTTATAAACTTGTTTAAGCCCTACTAATAAAGTGCTTTGTTTACAAAACCTAATTCTATTCCTGAAACCTGACTTTTTTGAATAGTGTGAGATTCTCAAACTAGAACAGCAGCAACTTTATGATGATCTGTTGACATGACAAGGTGTTTGGCACAATCCTGTTTGTGGTGTTCTGTGGCACAGATGGTAAATGACAGGGACTTTTATTTCTTCTGTGTAGGAGCTGACATATTTCTAACACTTGTACTTCCCAGCACATTTTAAACAGAGCATTTTTAGTAGGAAACAAAATGACATGACCAACATGAACACTGTTGTCAGCTGGTACACTTAATGCAGCTGAAAACAATCCTGCGAGCTTCAATTAACATGAAGGTAAAACACTCAAACTGCAGTGAGCTGTTGTCACAGGTTTTGTCCTTCAGTGAATTTATGAGGCACATTTGAACATTGCTTTTTAAACTTTTTCATAGACATGATTTTGCTATACTATGACTCATAATTAGGTAAAACGAGGAGTATCAATTACAGACACTTATGTTCATAGTGTGGAAAAAAAAGTAACATTTATAACATTTCAGATTTTGGACTTTTACTATGCAATCTAAGTCATTATGTATCGCAATAACCACATAAATACCCAATCTGTGGAGACAGAGTGTGGAAAGTGGACAAAATGCTTTTATTTATAAAGAGCCTTTAACAACTCTAATTACATCAAGCTATCACATGTACATTGTTGGCAAGGCTATGGCAGAGGAGGCATTTGGGAGTAAGGAAGGGTAAAATGCAAAAGGATTACGTCAAACTGTTGCAAATCTTTCACAGGGATTAGAGAGGCTTAGATTCAGGAGAAAACCCAGGGGTTCCTTCTTAGGGAATGTGTGTGTGTTTGTGTGGGGACAAACATTTGTTACAGCGTAAGGACCTTTTTCCCAACATACACTAGGTTGGGAGGACTCATTCTGTCTTGTGAGGGTAAAAACCTGGACTCCAGAAGGAAAAGTATTGTTTCTGAGATAGGGGTTAAATTACAGTCTAAGAAGTAAATTGAGTTGAGTTTAGATTTAGAATAATGGTTAGGCTAAGGCCATAGAAATAAATTAAAAAGAATGGCAGATAATGCAAAGCCAATATCAAGATATAGGAACTTTAGTAGCTCAGTGTTTGCCTGTGTGTGTGTGTGTGTGTGTGTGTGTTTTTTTTACCTGAAAAGGACTCAGAACGCAGGTGAACAGCTGCCCAAAAACTTCAATGTCAAACACATTGCTGTTCATATGTAGACCCCCTTCTCTCCAACATATGGATGCAAAAACACCACCACCACTACACACCAACCCACAAAAAAACTTGTCCACACAAGATGATCAGATCAGATTCTCTTGAATGTGCTGTTGTGTGTATTCCTGAAGTGTGAATGAGCTGTGGTTCCACACGCAGTCTTCCCTGCAACAGGCTTAATCTGCGAGATGACCTGTGGGGTCAATCCCATTCTCCTGGACGTGTCCCTTATTGTAGCAGGCAGTTTAGAGACTCATCCACAGTCAAGCCCAGTTAAAGCATGACGGATCTGGGGGCTATCAGACACTGTGGCCGTCAAATCACGTCTGTGTCTGTCTCAGTGGGCTTGACAGGGAAGGCAGAGAGGTTTGAGATGCGCACATACACACAAGCACTCACACACAGAAAGCCATCCTGAAAGCTTCTGACATGTACTGTAAATGACAGACCAGAGGACAGAGCGATAGACTGAAACACTGACATAGAGGGAGGTTGATGGACTGATTAATGAACAGCCTATCAGGCTACACAGATGACACACAACTGCATAGATAGGTACAGGCGCTTTGGTTTCAGATGGTCTGGTACAGCTTGGGAACTGTAAAGATAGTGGACTTACAGTGCAGAAGGGAAGGCTTTACATTAAGTGATAAGCTCCCATATAGGTCCGGAGAAACATGTATTTTTCCCAGGTGCTGCATACATTATTTTTCAGAATATATTTACACTGGGACAATGTTTCAAGTCAAACATGACGTAGATGCACATCCTAAATAAGGAAACGCTGAAATACAATTTTATTTATTTATTTAACCATTGTTTTAAATTTGTATATATTCCATTCTGCAGAATCTGTTAGTTCAATCTCTAGCGTTTTGCTTTCTCTGCTTTTTCTTATAGTAGCTTTGCCTCGTCTGTTCCTGTTTGGCTGTGACACCATCCTGGAGAGAAATATCAGCAGTGATGCTGCTATCAAGACCTTTGTTTATAGATGTTAGAGATCGGCCTGGTTTTCAGTGTAGTCCTGTTTCTCTGACTGTGACTGTGTTCTCTTCATCATCTTCATCTGGGAGCTGGCTCGGAGCTTGTCTGCCTGGCTGTGTGTTTCCCGGACGGGGCCGCATTTTAGAGTTGCCTTTTGTATCTCTGGTTCTGTCTCCTTGAACCCCAGTCGGCCTCGACAGATGGCTGCTCACACTGAGCCTGGTTCTGCTGAAGGTTTCTTCCTGTTAAAAGGGAGTTTTTCCTGTCCACTGTTGCTACAAGCATGCTTAGTGTGAGGTATGACCTCAATTTGAGTGTAAAATCTGGTGAACTGTAAAGTAGTGTTGCACTGATACCGATACCAGTATCAGGCGGGACCAGATCCAGCACTAAAATGATGGTATAGGTATCGGCGGGTACCAACAAACAGGCCACCGATACCATTTTGAGAGACAAGCGTTTATTTAACTATTGTCCCCCATTCCAGGTAAGTAATAAAAAGTTCTACTGGATTCACTTTGTTTTAGTCTTTTTCCTGCTTCACAAAGGTAGGCAGCAGCTTGACAAAGCCATGATGGCAATTATTTTACATCCAAGTAGTATGCAGTTCTTCATATATACACACATCAATTATAAACAGATGGTATCGGTATTGGCCAATACTGCACAGCCAGGTATCGGGTATCAGTAAAAATGGCTTCGGCGCTCAAGTGCCTTTAGATGACGGTTGGTGAATTGCCGCTATATAGATACACTGAATTGAATTGAATATATATATATATATATATATATATATATATATATTCAATATGGGGGCGGGTGTGTAACCATCTTTATTCTGTTCCCAGAGAAATTGTGCTGGATCATCTTCATCGGCTGCTGGTAGAAAAAGGATCCAGGCTAAACCATTCGTTTTCCTAAAGCTTCCCCTGATAGAGACAGATGGTGTCCATTTAAAAGGTCCCATGGAAGTGTGTTATTTCTGGTGGTTACGATCCACGCAGATACTGACACACACAGAGGCGTGTGGAGAAACACGCAAACACAGACACCTGGTGGCATCCTCATCAGTTTCTTCTAGCACAAACTCCCAAGGACATGTTTAAGCTTACACGCTTTACTCAGTTTACCAATTCAGTTACAAAAATAGATTGGGATATAAAGAGTTCTCTAAGTCTTGACTGTACATCTGTGCGAAGCTCTGCTCACGCTGAGCCATTTCAGTTGCTGGGCATAAATATAATTTAACTCTCCACCCCCCACCCACACCCCCTTATGTTTTCTAGCATTTGAGCTATGAAAGTGAAGGCAAACAAAATTCTGCTGATGCATAAAATGAGGATGGGAAAGGCACACAGTAGCACCTGGTGACATAGCATCAATTGGTGGCTGTTAAATAGCTGCCTGTTTGTGCCAGCTGCTGCTTTGTTGGGCTGAAACAATATGAGGGTTCCAGTAGCAGGAGTAATGACCGGATCCTCTGTTTGTGTATGTAGCCTGACCTCAACCCAGCCCATCCACCTCCACCCCTGTTCAGAATATTTTGTGTTTTTTGGACTTAGTTGAACAATTGGGAGAGAGACTTCTCTAGTTATTTACTATATGATCTGTGAGGAGTTTCTCTGCAGGGGCCGTAAAAGAAAACAGTAATTGCTGTTTGGCAATGCATACTTTCATGCTCCATTGGTTTGTCATTTTTCAGAGTGTGATATCTTCCCTCTGATCCACATGAGGGTTATTCTTCCACCTGATTGTGTTTCTGTCTCTACTCATTCATCACAGATGGGACTAAAGATGTGAATATGTTTGTAAATTTCGTTTTTAACTTATTGGCTATTTGTTGTAAATCAGCTATTTCTATTTGTATTTCGTCTTAACGTTTCGTATTTATCTAATTTTTCTTCTTTTATTTGGTGGTTTGTTCTTTAAGACACGATTGTTTCAAGCATCATCAGACATTATGCATCCTCAGCCATGTGGGGTCTCAAGTCTTAACATAAATTGCCTTCCACAGGTCTGTGTAATTGTATGCACTTATATGTTGCATCTTTAGGCATGTTGTTTATGCAAGTGAGGACATTTTGTAGGAATAATTTCTCTAATAAATGTGTGTTTTTTTGCCAGTTTGGCTAATGTTGAGATGTTAGCTTTTGTGAGATGTTATCAGTGAAAATTATTGTTGTGTGCAGATTTTCTATCTTGTTTTTGCACTTCAAATAACATCTGGAGTCTGTATTTTTCAGTACTGCTCAGTCAGTGTCACCGTTGTTTTAGACTTTGCTCTGTTTTTGCCCTCTGCTGACCAAACCAGCTCAGGGATTATATAGAGAGGTTGCACACATAAAAAACTAGGTAATTGTGCTTTTTTCACACAAATGCCCAGATGCTTCAAGATATGCTTGCCATGGGTGGTGATATTATTCAATTAATTATTATTCAATTATTTCAAAAATACTTATGAATCCCAAAGGGAAATTAAATGATAATTATCTAAATAATTATTGTTATTCATTGTAATCTTTCTGATTCAGTTGATAAGAGCTGAGGCTGATGAAGTTTCACGTTTCAGATCCTGTAGATCTTCTTTAAGTCTGTTGTGGGAAGGTGAAACAGAAGGCGGACTCTGTTCTGAAAACTTTTCTTGTACCAGTACAGAGGATTTCAAAATAAAAATTCTTAAAATGAAGGACAGTCCTGCATACTTTTCATCAGGTTGTCAGAATACTAAAGAATGCACTCAGTCAGCGGCTTCTCCAGATCCACAGTTAGAAAGACCACTGCAAAAGATCCTTCCAATTAATATCTATAACATCTCTTCGAAGAAGAGCCTGTAATATGAGATACAACATGCAAGTTTGTTGCAGCTGAGTTGACTTGAGTGAAATTGAATTGAATTGAGTTGAACTAAAATGAATGAATGAATCAAACAAAATGGAATTAAAACCTCAAAGAGGCACTTTTCCTGGATGTCTCTAGTATGACTTTCGGGGTGACTGCTTAATTGTTTCCGTTTTTTGTAGCTTTAAATACTTCAAATGTCTGAAAATGTTGCCCCTCTCTTAATACATTTTTCTAAAACCTCTGCATCTCAGCAGTAGATAAGCTACTGTCCCAACAAATTACACAGTACACAGTATTGAGGAGTGCACCCTGCTCTCCATCTCAGTCTCCTTAGCAGGTAGACTTTGCTCTTTAATTTCTGTAAAGAGCATCAGTTTTATAACAGCAGTTTATTGTTAAGCCGAACATACAGCTACTTAGCTCAATGTCACTTCCCTAGATGTTCATCTATGTCACTGCAGTGGGAAATCTATAAACCAGTCTGTCGCAGACACAGCCCTACATCTTAACATGGCATCATCATCCAACAAGTCGGTCCAGTTTCCACCGGGGACAGGCTGCGGTCTATTACTGACATGTTCAGTTTTTCTAGACTGGATTGTTAAAAAATAAAAATAGAATAAAAATCTAAGAGCATGGTCTCCACAAAGCCTTCTTCAAACGTCTCTACGCCTGTCTAGGGCTGGATACCGAACTTCGGTTGTTTTATGGTACCGACCTAAATGCTTCGGTTCTACAGAGTATCGAAACACGCCTCGTCTTTCGGTACCAAGTTTCGGTGATTGGCTGTAACACTTAACGTGATTGCATCATCCAGGAAAAATACACAGGTGGTCACGCCTACAGCCAGGGTTCATGTGTATCTGTTGTGAACTGGTCGCGAGCGTCATGGAACCCCTTTAAAATGCCCCCCAGGTCAAAAGTGCGGCTTCACTTTATTAAGACTGATGCTAATAGTGCGCAATGCAATACATCGTGCATGGAAACAATTTAAGAGCAGAAAGTTGCTCGGTGTTTGACTGCAAGAAGAGCGGACCACAGCCAGCGCGACCATCCTCCTCTCAGCAGCCCGTGGGCAGAGCAAAGCCAGAGCGGAGGGAATCATGCTGCTTTCAAACTGGACGCAGCAGGACCAGAAAAATTGCGTCTGCTGCTTCCTTTTTGCTGCTTGTACCAGTTTAGTTCTGACGCGCAGCTGAAGCATCTTTGCTGCTCTGGCTGCGTGGTCGAAAAGTGGCTCTGACGCGCGTTGGGCGGAGCTACTCTATCCTTTATTTGCCTTGCAGCTATATTTGCTGTGATCAGTGGGAATAAAGTAGTTTTATTATGTTTTTAAGTGGGAAATCCACCTGAAAACTTAATCAGTGCAGTCAGTTCATCCTGCCTTCCAATATTTCTGTCAGTAGGATCCCATTCAACGGGCTTGTTTGTCAGACATGGTAATTTTTCTAAAGGAAAACTGCTAAGTAAAAAGGTCCTCACAATGTAACAGTGAATATTAGACACTGAATTTTTTTTTTATGTAAGAGGAAAAATGTAAATGGAAAAATCAGAGCTTAAAATAAAACTCAAGATTTGTACTTTTTTATGTTGTGTAATTTTCTTTTTCTTCGAATTGATATTATAAAACTGGTATCGAAAAAAGTATCGTTCCGGAACCGGTATCGAAGTGAAGGTATCGGTATTGGTACCCGAAATTTTTGAACAATACCCAGCCCTACGCCTGTGTCTTGTCTGTCTTGCTCTCCATCAAGCTGTTTGCTCACTATATTTCTGGAACAACCTCTGAAGCCGTTGCCTATAAGAGCAGGAATTATACTTAGAACTAAGTAAATGCTCTATTTACTGATCAGGATTTTATTAATGAATATCGGAGTAAAGAAAGGGTTTGGATATGCATATTTACTTTTGATGAAGCATTTAAAGGATCTTTAATTTTTTTTCCACTTTTATTGGTCACAGAAATTGCAGCAGTAACAAAACAAATTTAGAAGGTATTCAAACCTTTGCATGGCATTCGACTTTAGCTGCATTCTTTGGCTAGCTGTGTTACTGTGTTTATTAACCAGCTCTTGCTTTGGCTAATCAATGCAGAAATACATGTACTTTACACCTGCATTTCTATCTAGTCTTAGATTATATTTGAAGAAGCTTTTTAAACTGCAACTATACTGCAGGTTTGTTAATATGGTTCCTATTATTTATTTTATTTCGTTTAAAGAGGATTTTATTTTATCTCTAATTCTAGATAAAAGTCATTCTCTGCTAGAAACGGTGGGTCTTTGCCTTTAGAGTCATAAAGAACAGCAAATTATCCTGTGAAATCCCAGCAACAACACTTTTGCTTCTCTGCTATTTTCCTAATGAACCACCTTCTCTTCTTTCCCCCCTTCTCCACCTCATTAGTGCACCCTGCCAACTCTCAAACAACCGACTCTTCCTCTGCCTGCTATTAATGAGGGAACTGAGGATTCCTAATAAGCAGTTTTTCTTTTAATTAAAAAGTCTCTATAAATAATCACCTCATAATCCACATGTCAAATTCCATATAGCTTCTACTTTATTAGATTCCAAGATTAGATATCAACCCAGGACAGCATAGAAAAAACATCCATCCATCCATCCATCCATCCATGCATCCATCCATCCATCCATCCATCCATCCATCCATCCATCCATCCATCCATCCATCCATCCATCCATCCATCCATCCATCCATCCATCCATCCATCCATCCATCCATCCATCCATCCGTGTTTGTCTCTCTGAAGCTTTGAGGAATATGCTAATAAAGTTAGTCCATGTTAATAATTGATGGCCATATAATACTATGCTGTGCTATGCTGAAATAGCAGTATTAGAGAAGGCAACCGGCTGCACTAAATGATTTATTGTGTCCAATATTCTTCCTGGAGGGATTCAGAATTTCTAATAAGGAAATATTCCTCCTGTGCCGCTGCGTATTTATCAAACCGTAAACTGTTTTCCAATGGGCACGGCGTGTGTCTGGGTTTCTGTCATCGAACCAGTATATGAACGCAGTCTCTGCATATTCAATATTTCATGGAGTCAATTTCCTTTGCTTTGATCTGTTTTATTTGTTGCATTTTTTTTACTGTAGCCCTTTTCCAGCTGTTCAGCTTTTTGTTTTGCACAAAGAAATCACATCTGCAAACATTATTAACTGACTTAATATGGAAATTAATATCTCTGTTGCAAACAAACCAAGTAAAAGTAATTAGAAACATTTTTTTAGCCAGAAAATGATGTATGTTACAATGAGTCCACCTTGCTACCCTCTAAGAATGTGGCTAATGGGAAAACGAGTTCTGTTAAACAATGTGTGTGTGTGGGTGTTTGTGTGTGTGTATTCTCAGCATAGCTTGTTCATTCTTCAACCAGTCAAGGCTAAGCAGCCTGCAGGTGTGTGTTTATAACTGTGTCTTTAAGGAAATCGCCAGGTTGTGTGTATTTCAGTGTGCGATTATGTGTGGGTTTTTTTCCAAAAGAAAGTAAGAACACAAGAGTCATCGCTTTCTCATTTGACGCTGACAAACCTTCTTCTGCATGTTTATGATAAGCAGAGATGGCAAAAGTACTCACTTTCCGTACTTGAGTAAAAGTACAGATACTTGTGTTAAAAAATACTCTGGTAAAAGTGGAAGTACTGATTAAACTTCTTTACTCAAGTAAAAGTAACAAAGTACAGGCTTATAAATTTACTTAAAGTATAAAAGTAAAAGTAGAAACCACTTTTTTCATGCCGTTGCCTACATTTTAAATGGATGTCTGCCAATAGGACTAGATCTCCGTTGTGTTCATTTTCAATCATCTCGTCGTCCATGCTACTATGCTAACGCCACCGCCACCAAGCTGCAATGATTTGCCGCCAATGAATACCGCCAAATCTGTCGATTCATCTTGTAGTGGTGCATCAAATGCAACGTAGATTCCCATCCAATTAGATTGAATTTGGTATTGATGACGTGAAAAATAATAACGGTAACTCCATTGAAATGATTCAAAACTAAAGTAACGAGCCGATTTTTTAAAATGTAAGGAGTAGAAAGTACAGATATTTGTGTAAAAATGTAAGGAGTAGAAGTAAAAAGTCGCCATAAAAATAAGTAGTAAAGTAAAGTAAAAATATCAGAAAATTCTACTTGAGTACAGTAACGAAGTATTTGTACTTCGTTACTTCCCATCTCTGATGATAAGCTTGTTTGCAAAGCAGACCAAAGCAAAGTAGGGAAAGTGTGCAGTGATCACAGACAGAAATAACTGGTCTCTTGAAAGGTTGTGGAAATCTTTTCTCTTGGTTTTATCATCGCTTATATTAATTATGTTTGCCAAAGGTGAAGTCCCATATTGTCTTACACTTAAAGTCACCTCTGGCAAAGATTAAACTTAAAGAGGTCTCAGTGTGTTGAGTTAGAATTTATATGATCTTGTAACACGTAGCTAAAAAAGAAACAACCACCAGAAAGTTGAAATGAGAATAGTTGTTTAGGACCACATAAACTCTGGCATAAATCCATCGTCCTTGCTTGACATGAAGAAACCCCACCCTGGATACAGACCGAAGCTCAGCAATTGACTGGATTTCAGCAGTGCGAATGCACACTCTAAATGCAAACAGTGTAGGTGTATGAGACTGGAAGTGTCATGATGATGGCTCTGAGGGCTGGCCTAATTGCTTATTTCATTCACCTGCATAACTGTACCCGGTTTCTAATATCCACTCATCTAATCCACCTGCTACTGCTTCTACAGGGTTTATACAGAAATTAATAACTCTAATTTAATTCTTTTTAATGCTCTTTGAAATAATTTTAATGCCATAAAAAGTGCACATAACGATAGAGAGAGAAAGACGATATTAAGACATAGCACTGAACAAGAAATTTGGTGCAATGTCTTAGCTGGAAATATTTGAATACAGTAGATACTAAAACACATGCTATAAAAATTGCTATGAAAGGCAAATGCTACCAAACATGGTTCATATGGTAGAAAGGATACATTTCTTTTTCTTTTTTTTTTTTTTTTTTTTTTTAGAAAACATGATTAATGCATGTGTCTCTGTTGGTTCACTTTTGATTTGAGTTCTGACTCAACATTTTTCAGTTCACTACATATGTCCCTGTACATATTTCAAATCAATTCAGTTTATTTATATAGCGCCAATTCACAACACAAGTCATCTCAAGGCACTTTACAGTTCAACCAGATCATACAGTCAAATTGATTCAAAGTTTTCTATCTAAGGAAAACCAGTTGATTGCATCGACTCATTGACTCAAATGCAACCCCTCACACTAAGCATGCTTGTAGCGACAGTGGAGAGGAAAAACTAGTTTTTAACAGGAAGAAACCTCCAGCAGAACCAGGCTCAGTGTGAGCAGCCATCTGCCGAGGCCGACTGGGGTTCAAGGAGACGGAAGCAGAGATACAAAAAGCAGCTGTAAAAGGCGGCCCCGTCCAGGAAACACACAGCCAGGCAGACGAGCTCCAAGGCAGCTCCCATGCCAGAGGACGAAGAGAGCACATCCACTCAGTCACGGCCAGAGAAACAGGACCACACTGGAAAACAGGCCGATCTCCAACATCTATAAACAAGGGTGTTGATGGAAGCAGCACAGCTGATGTTTCTTTCCAGGATGACGTCACAGCCAAACAGGAACAGACGAGGCAAAGCTACTCTGAGGCAAAGCAGAGAGAGCAGAAGGTTAGAGATTGAACTAACAGATTCTGCAGAGTGGGAGAATAGAGACAGAATGAAGCAGAATGATGAAATGGGGGTCCCTATGTCCTCCAGAAGTCTAAGCCTATAGCAGCATAATTATAGAGATAGCTCAGGATAACCTGAGCCACTCTAACTATAAGCTTTATCAAAAAGGAAAGTTTTAAGCCTAGCCTTAAAAGTAGACAGGGTCTCTGCCTCATGGACTTAAACTGTTAGTTGGTTCCACAGCAGAGGAGCCTGATAACTAAAAGATCTGCCTCCCATTCTACTTTTAGAAATTCTAGGAACCACTAGTAAACCTGCTGATTGAGAGCTAAGTACTCTGTTAGGAACATAAGGAACAATCAGATCTCTGATATAAGATGGAGCTTGGCCATTTAAGGCTTTATATGTGAGAAGGAGGATTTTAAATTCTATTCTTGATTTAACAGGAAGCCAATGAAGAGATGCTAGGATAGGAGAGATATGATCTCTCTTTATAATTTTCATCAGAACTCAGGCTGCAGCATTTTGGATCAGCTGAAGGCTTTTAACTACAGTTTGTGGACTTCCTGATAGTAAAGAATTACAATAGTCCAGCCTTGAAGTAACAAATGCATGGACTAGTTTCTCAGCATCACCCCTGGACAGGATATTTCTAATTTTTGCAATGTTCCTCAGATTAAAGAAGGAAATTCTAGAAACCTCTTTGATATGGGATTTAAATGACAGGTCCTGATCAAAAATAACACCAAGATTTTTTACTTTATTATCTGAAATCAGTTTAATCCCATCCAAATGAAGTGACTGACTAATCAGCTTCTTTTTCAAAGACTCTGGTCCAAAGACTATAACTTCTGTTTTGTCTCCATTCAGAGGGAGAAAGTTAAGAATCATCCAGGTTTTTATGTCTTCAAGACATGCCTGTAATCTATGTAATGGGTTAGCTTCATCTGGATTTATAGACAGATATAGCTGGGTATCATCAGCATAACAGTGGAAATTAATCCCATGCTGTCTAATAACTCTACCGATTGGGAGCATATGTAAAGTAAAGAGAATTGGTCCTAGCACTGATCCCTGTGGTACTCCACAGGTAACCCTTGAGCATGAGGAGGATTTGTAATTAACGTGAACAAACTGAAATCGATCAGATAGATAAGATTTAAACCAGTCTAGTGCTGTTACTTTAATTCCAACAAAATATTCAAGTCTTTCTAAAAGAATATTATGGTCAACTGTATCAAATGCAGCACTAAGATCCAACAGGACGAGCACAGATACAAGTCCATTATCTGAGGCCATGAGAATATCATTAGTGACTTTCAGCAGAGCTGTTTCAGTGCTATGATGAGCTCTGAAGCCAGACTGAAACTCTTCAAAAAGTTAATTATGGTGTAAGTGTTCGCAAACTTGTTTGGCAACTACTTTCTCAAGAATTTTAGATAAGAAAGGAAGATTGGATATACCGTATTTTCACGACTATAAGGCGCACTTAAACGTCTTTTTTTTTCCTCAAAATGTGCGGTGCGCCCTATGGTGCGGTGCGCCCTATGTGTGTTGTAACTGCGACTTTTGAGACCACCTCATTGAGGAGATGATGAAAGAGTGGCTGAATGTAAGGAGACCAGGTGTTTTTTTTCCACCCCTCACCATCGCTGTTAATATGTAACTCCATGCGTGCCCATCTCACAGCTGATGTGAAAAACATGGGGAAACAAATTAACCCTGTGCTCGCTGTTCAACCGCTCGACATCGGTGTGAACCGGACCCAGCAGGTGCAACAGAAGCAGCGAGTTTACATGCAAAGTCAATGGTTGACGCGCGTATAGGTGCAGCAAAAGGTCCTGCAGCGCATTTTGGTGCAGCACGTCGGGAGCGTTTAAGCATCTGACGCACTGCCAACGCGCTGCTGCTGCTCAGATGGAAAAATTGAAGTTTTGCTGCTGGACGCGCCGCATCAACCAATCAGAGAAGCTGATCTGGGAGCTGACAGCGAGACACAGCGCTCTGATGATATTAACGCAAATGAAAAGGCTGGATGAATGAGGAGATGATGAAAGGCAGGTGTATGTGAGGAGACCAGGTGCTTTTTTCCACGCATCACCATCGCTGCGTGCCCATCTCACAGCCGATGTGAAAAAAAGATGAATCAAATGAACGCTGTGCTCGCCGTTATCCCGGGGGTCTGACAAAGGAACTTCCACCGCTCGACATCGGTGTGGAGCGGCCGTTCACAGTAAGGCTGCGAGCGGCGTGGGAGCGATGGATGACAGACTGAGACCACAGTTTCATGATAAATGGAAGGCAGCGCCGTGCAAGTTACGCCACCGTTTGCGGATGGATTGTAGATGGACTGTGTCTGCTGGCTCTGTTCTTCAAGCTTTCGCAAAAGCCGGCATTATTTCTGAGGAGCTGCGCTGCACGGAAAGTGACTCTGACAGCGAAGAAGGGGAAACTGGCTTGTCTGATTTAGCGCAGCTGTTTTATTCAGAGGAATGCTGAGGATAACAGAGGATGATGACTTTGATGGGTTTGATTAATACTTTGTAATAAATACATGAATAAAGCACAATCATACTCAGGTTTGCTTCCGCTCTATTTTTCTACCTGAAAACTTAATTCAACAGCCGCGGGCGCGTCTCCTCCTCTTCATCGCGGTGGCTGGCAGGTGTTTTTTCATCTAAATAATCTAAATCTTGCAGCTATATTTGCTGTGATCAGTGGGAATAAAGTAGTTTTAATATGTTTTTAAGTGAGAAAGGCCACCTGAAAACTTAATTCAACAGCCGCGGGCGCGTCTCCTCCTCCTCTTCAGCGCGGCGGCTGGCAGGTGTTTTTTCATCTAAATAATCTAAATCTTGCAGCTATATTTGCTGTGATCAGTGGGAATAAAGTAGTTTTAATATGTTTTTAAGTGAGAAAGGCCACCTGAAAACTTAATAATTGCAGTCAGTTCATCCAGATTATCTATTTCTGTCGGAGGCGCTCAGACCCCCACATACCAGCGGTGCGCCGACAGGAGAAATCCTTTCGTTCACCGCGGCTGCTGGCAGGTGTTTTTCATCTAAATAATTTTAGCTGCAGGCACCAGGACACCGGCAATAAAAGCGAACATATTCCGTCGGCAGGTTTCAGGATTTTAAGTTAATTTAGGAGTGATCACAGCGCTGTGTCATCTGTGATGTGTCTGTCTCACCAGCTGCCAGGTTTGATTAATACTTTGTAATAAATACATGAATAAAGCACAGTCATACTCAGTTTTGCCCCCGCTGTATTTTTAAATACGCAGTAGAGGTATTTAAAGGTAGTAGAGGACATGTACCTGTATATAAAAAACGCGCCCTATAGTCCGGTGCGCCTTATGTGTGTGTTAAATACAGAAATGGGACACATAACTGAGAGTGCGCCTTTTAGTCCGGTGCGCCTTATGGTCGTGAAAATACGGTAGGTCTATAATTGACCAAGTTTTCCGGTTCAAAAGATGGTTTCTTAAGCAGAGGTTTAATTACAGCAACCTAAATAGAAAGCTTGCTCCTTGGTTTAATGCAGAGCTGCACACTTTGAAGCAAAATGCTAGGAAACTGGAGAGAAAATATCGCTCCACAGGCCTGCGGGAATCCTACCTACAGTAGTAGTAGTCTGGAAAAATAGTTTACTGCTGTATAAGAGGACCCTTTGTACGTAAAGCAAGAGCAGCATACTTCTCCTCATTAATAGATTAGAATAAGAATAATCCTAGATTTCTTTTTAATAAAGTTGCCAAACTCACCCAGAGCCATTGAGCCATAGCTTAGTTTAACCGTCCATTCCACCTACTCTTAGAAGTAACGATTTTATGGGATTATTTATAAATTAGATTGATCTTATTAAAAATAAGGTCAATAAGCACTCCTCTATCCCAGTTGTATCTGAGGTACTCATGAAATCTGAACCAGGTTTAGACTGCTTTGATCCAGTTGAACTTTCAGAGTTAGCAAAGTTATTGTCTTCATCTAAGCCTTCAACTTATAACTATACAACTTATAACTTACGTATGTTAGATCCAGTTCCAACCAGGTTATTTAAGGATGTATTCCCTTTGATCTCCTCCTCCATGTTAGATGCGATTAATCTATCTCTGTTACAGGGATACAGTATGTACCTAAAGCTTTTAAGGTTGCTGTAATTAAACCTCTGCCTAAGAAACCGTCTCTTGACCCAGATGACTTGGTCAATTATAGACCTATATCCAATCTTCCTTTCTTATCTAAAATCCTTTAGAAAGTAGTTGCCAAACAAGTTTGCGATCACTTAGACCATAATTAACTTTTTGAAGAGTTTCAGTCTGGCTTTAGAGCTCATCATAGCACTGAAACAGCTCTGGTGAAAGTCACTAATGATTCATTCATTAATTAATTCATGCTAACCCTGGATCAGTGCTCCTCTGTTCTTTTTGTGTGCAGGCTTTGTCTTCTCAAATCCCAAGTAGCAGATGGTGACATACTGTACACTGAGCTCAGCTCTGCTGTTGGTTTCTTCCTGTTAAGATTTCCTCTCCACTGTCACTACCTGCATGTGATGTGTGAGAAACAACAAAGATGCCACATGCTAATCCAGGAGGGGGGAAAGTCACTGACTTGATGCAATCGGTTGGGTCCTTAACAGGGATTCATGAAATCTGTCTGTATTCTAATTGGATTTTTTTTTTTTTTAGCGTGTCTTTAGATGATATATGTTGTTATTTTGTGGCATAAAGGTTAACTGAAGTAAAATTCAACTAATGAAGAACACAACCAACAGGGACCTTACAAAAACAGGAACAGCCTAGATACACACT
This sequence comes from Cyprinodon tularosa, assembly GCF_016077235.1. Classification (NCBI taxonomy): domain Eukaryota; kingdom Metazoa; phylum Chordata; class Actinopteri; order Cyprinodontiformes; family Cyprinodontidae; genus Cyprinodon; species Cyprinodon tularosa. The sequence goes on from NW_024037828.1 coordinate 144,756, forward strand.
TACAAACAAATACATTCTCTATTTTCTTCACATGCACCCATATGTTCTAAGATCAGCCTACGTGTCCAGATAGGAAACAGTTTAACAACAGATTGATTGTTTTGTTGCAATGTTCTGACTATTACTTATAATACCACGGTAAGTTTTACTTAAATTACTATTTTTGTCATTTTAATGATAATTATTTCAAATAAACAAACTGGAATAAACACATTTACTATAGGGATACTGGCTCTTCCCTACTTGAAAGGCTCCTTTTTTCAGAACTTGTCTGTTAAGCATCAGGAATTAAGACTAAGATATGGACCTTTTTTCTGCAGTGTCGCTACATGCTGACACACAGTAAAACATGCACTCACACAGAGTTTGACCAAGGTCGCAGTCCTGCAGGGCCCTCTCTCGAATCACATCTGTTTGTCTTCCCCTGACTGCACCCCATCCTGCCCCTGCTCAGCATCAGTCTACAGGCTGACTGACAGGAGCTCCATCTGTGACCTCTGGAGATCATCACACAGCACCAGGTAAGGCAAAATTACCTTTACAGACATGGGGTGTGGCTGTCATGGTCAGAAATTAAAGAATGCTATAAAGTGCTATAAAGAATGTTTTTCCTATGGCATTGCTTGGTTAATGTAGCATAAATTATAAATCTAGTATAGAAAAGTTGTATGATATAAAAACTACTTATTATTCTTATACAACATGATGGCAAATGTTGAGACCAAATGATATATAAAAAGACACCGACATTAAAACTCCTGTTTGCATTGCTTCCTAATTTCATGCAAGAGTTACCTTTTAATCTAATTCTTGATGAAGTGTAATCTGACTTCTTACTCAAATTGCTGATTAATTAAGTCGTTCATAGTAAATTAGGTCCTTGCAGAATAATTTGAACATTTTTTAACACATTTTTTCCTGATAGAGCAAAAAAAACTCTCTGAGTTTGTGCTTTTAGTGATCTTTTAGTTTTCAGGCTTCTCTCCTGTGAAACCAGCTACCAGCTTTAGTCCATGAGGCCGACACTCTGACTACTTTTAAGGCTAGGCTTAAAACTTTCCTTTTTTGATAAAGCTTATACACTGTGTGCAGAATTATTTGGCCAAAAGCATTTTGACCACATCATCCTTTTCATACATGTTGTCCTTCTCCAAGCTGTATAGGCTTGAAAGCCAACCACCAATTAAGTAAATCAGGTGGTGTGCATCTCTGTAATGAGACGGGGTGTGGCCTAATGACATCAACACCCTATATAAGGTGTGCTTGATTATTAGGCAACTTCCTTTCCTTTGGCAAAATGGGTCAGAAAAGAGATTTGACAGAAAAGTCAAAAATTGTCAGATGTCTTTCAGAGGGGTGCAGCAGTTTGGAAATGGCCAAGCTTTTGAAGCAGGATCATCACGCAATCAAGCGGTTCATGCAAATAGCCAACTGGGGCGCAAGAAGTGTGTTGAAAGAAGAAGACGCAAAATAACTCCGGATGAATGGAGAAGGATCAAGCGTGAAGCTGCCAGGAAGCCATTAGCCACCAGTTGTGCCATATTTCAGAGCTGGAGTGCTGAGAAGCACAACGTGTCTAATACTCAGGAACCTGACCAAGGTACGGAAAGCCGAAAAAAGGCCACCTTTGAACAAGACACACAAGACAAAACATCGAGATTGGGCCAAGAAATATCTGAAGACTGATTTCTCCAAGTTGTTTTGGTCTGATGAAGTCTTGATGGGCCAGATGGATGGGCACCCGGCTGGATCAGTAAAGGGCAGCACGTTCCTTATCGACTCAGATGCCAGCAGGGTGGATGTGGGGTACTGGTATGGGCTGGTCTCGTCAAAGATGAGCTTGTGGGACCTTTTCGGGTTGATGATGGAGTTAAGATCAACTCCCAGACCTACTGCCAGTTTCTGGAAGAAACCTTCTTCAAACAGTGGTACAAGAAGAACATGATATTCATGCAGGACATGATATTCATGCAAAAACATGATATTCATGCAGGACAATGCTCCGCCACACACATCAAAATACACCACAGCTTGGCTGGCCAGACAAAGTCTAAAGGGAGAAAAAATAATGAAATGGCCCCCTTGTTCACCTGATCTGAACCCCATCGAGGAACCTGTGATCCTTCAGGAAATGTGAGATCTACAAGGAGGGAAAACAGTCCACCTCTCTGAACAGTGTCTGGGAGGCTGTGGTGGCTGCTGCACGCAATGTGGATCGCAAACAGATCAAGACACTGTCAGAATCTATGGATGGAAGGCTTTTGATTGTGATGGTGAAGAAAGGTGCCTATATTGGTCACTGATTTGTTTTTGGTTTTTGTGTTCTTGAATGTCTCAAATGTTTATTTCTGAATTTTGAGTAGTTATATTAGTTTACCTGGTGAAAATAAACAAGTGAGATGGGTATATATCTGTTTTTTATGACATTGCCTAATAATTCTGCACAGTAATACTTACATGCACACACAGACATCTTCATAAAATGGCCAAATAGAAGAAAAAAGCACATTAACTTCCAAAAATATAAAACTTCAATATCACGGAGACTTTTGGGTTGATTGAGAACACCATTTTGGCCCAATAATAACAATGATCCTCAAAAATACAACTTGCCTAATAATTCTGCAAACAGTGTACAGTATATTCCAATTCTTGGTTGTTTCACATGGTTTGCTGAAAGAGGAAGAGGGAGATAAATAAGCCAAGAAAGGGGGCAGAGAGGCCGTGGTGGGCGGCCTCTTTTCTAGCACCTCTTCAGTGCAAGCAGGGTGACTGGAGCCAAGCAGGGAAGATTTGAAGCTCTCCAAAGGAGCCAGAGAGAAACAACAGATGAACAGTATGTATCCAGAAAACCATTTTGGTATATACCTAAGTGGTCTGTGTGATGTAAATAATCCTAATTCAACATGTTTTCTTTACAGCTCTGAGTGTTACACGTATAAAGTTATGTCAGTCTATTTATACGTCAGTATACATGCTACCGCAGTTAGCAGATGGCCGCTCACATTGAGCCTTGTTCTAGGGAGTTTTCTTCTCCAATTCAGCTACATGTATGTTTAGTGTGAAGGATTGCTGTCTGACTGTATTATCTGATTGAATTGTCTCCGTAAAGTGCCTTGAGATGACATGTGTTGTGAATTGGCGCTATATGAATAAATTCAACTGAATTGCATTGTCATTTCTCATGACATCTACTGCTATTTCATTTTTTAGAGCTGATGGCTAAAACCAAACTTTGGTAAGCGGGCTCTAAGTGTTGCTTTGCCCAATCAGCTCAAAAGGTTTTGCTAAAGTTCGTCATTTCCCAACGGAGATTTGATGGGAGAAGGCCCAGATTAATAACTAACCTTTGTTTTACATATCGTTATTCAGGCTCACCAGGTTATATATGAAATACTGTCATGATGTAATGCTTGACATGTTGTAATTTACAGTAGCAGCCATTCAAAATGGCCCTTCCCAGTCAAATGCCTGCTGAATGGCAGCCCACTTCCCTACAACTCCCAGCAATCCCCTCCAACTTCCATCCACTGCAGTGACCCCCCTCTTGCATATTTTTTATTCTGCCTCAACCCTTTCACTGAATTACAGGCTCTGACCAGGAGATGCCGCTTTGCTTTAGATCCTAATGTCCAAAAGTCATAAAAGAATATTCTAGTACAAAGATTGATGTTTAAAAAGCAATTAAAGGGACTAGCCAAGGACCCATCAAGGAGGGAGTGGGAAAATTGTGAATGGCTACTAGGTTAAAGACTTGCTTCTATTATAGCAATATTACCAAAAACAATCCACTATAAGAGATGGAGTTAATGTCCATTTATCCAAAATTTTGCAAATATGTCTATTTTATTATTTTTTAAACAATTATTTTCTTATTTGTATCTGTTCTATATCAAAAACAAACTATATATTCTGTATATAATTTCAAATGCATCTTGGCAGTTAAGGATTAATATTTCAAGTCTTACCTATTAAAGGTCTACATGTACATGAGAGATAGGTTGGAAAATCCCTCTTTCCCATAGTATTTTTGTTCACAGGCCAGGTCAACTACTACGATTAAGGCTGTCAGTAGGTCAAATGAATGTAGGTCAAATTTAAGGTCTTGACTTTGACATTATAGATCAGTTTATGCTGTTAAATGAATGTAACCCATCTCTCAGTTGTTTAACAGGACTTAAATGAAAGGAAAGGCAGCTTTATTCATGCTTTGAACTAAAGACTGATTACAGCATCCTTTTCATGTTCCACTTGTTCTTTGTAAATTATTGCATCCTGCTGTGCCTTTCTCCTTTTCCAGAATAGTTGGGATGTTACCATCACTGCATCATTGGCTTTTTTACAGCGCAGAGCTGACCAAATCAGATCTTTCAGTTTAAAATTGTTTTCCTTTTTACAATGCAAGAAACTCAGAAATCTCATACAACAGGAGAACTGATTTTTATGACAGATTTTAGAGGAGAACTTAATTTAAATGGCAGGAGAGAAAAAATTACAGTTTATTTTTCATTTATATTAATTGTATTAAATGTTACAATTATGAGCAATCATTATAAGGCTTCAGTGCTCATATTAAGCAGTATGGAACAGTCTTAGTGCGTAAAACTGCATTTCATCTTACGGTGTTACAAATTGTATTATTATTGAAATGAGACCCGTGTTTCATCAATATTGATCTCTCCAATGAATATATGTTTTGTAATGAAAAGCTAGCATGAGCTTTTTCATAATATATGCCAATACCTTCTGATTCTAGCTGTTGTTGTGATGTTCACATTCCATATTTTCTATCTGTTGTCTGTGTTATAGGCCTCTGAAATGACCTAAATTATGATATGAAGATAGGTTATAAATATCAATGCAAATCCAATGCAATCAAAACAAAGAAATGGTAGTGGGTGAAGAAGAAGAGCAAAGCTTTAGGATGCAGCAAACAAAAAGTCCTTCCTTTAGACGGGAAGCTAAATTCAGGTTTGAAATTATGTAGATGTTGTCGAAGGGTGTATAACATCATGCATCTGGTTTTCTGAAACCAAGTAAAAAAAATACCAATTTGGGCAATAAAATAAAATATTTTTGTCAAAAAGGCAAACTAGGTCTGAATGCCAGAGAAAACAAAAATCAGGACTAAAGAATATCACAGTAAGTTTCAACACACTGCAGCTCAACTAGAATAAACAAACGTGTCGCTATGAACCAGTGGGATGTTTATTTGTATGGAGATAAAGGGCCATTTCTCATGATCCCATCAATATTACATCCGGTAAGTTTTCTTTGCAGGACCAATCTAGGTCCACAGTTCACTAGAGGACACTTCTGAAGGTATTTATACATCGACATTCATCAAGAATCTGCAATAAAGATACTGTATGAGCTGCTATCTTTTGAAACATGACTGGTTAGGAATTCCCCTCCACACAGCTCAGCTCTCTAATGCCATCATTTTTTGAAAACAAAAAATCATTCAGAAGGAGAGAAAAAAGCAGCATGCTGAACAGGCCCATTGGACCCGGTGATTACAAGGTTCGGAACAGAAACCAGAGCTCTCGCATTTCCTTCTCTGATCCAGGCGGAGCTCACACGGGACCAGCCGCTTGCTAATAGAGACATTTACACCTTAGTAAAAGTTGGCAGGTGTTAACCCGCTGTTGTCGAGAGCAGACGCATGCCGGGCATCATTAGGCCCCGTGCCAAGCCTGCTTTGGCTGCCAGCCTTGCTTGCTCATTCTGTTGGAGGCTGTTTGCGTGCTCATAAGTGAGCATGTGTTTAGACAGAGCGGCGGAGCTCATGTTGCGGTGGCAGATTAAGAAGGGCTCTTGATGCGCAGTATAAGGAAAACCAGCATGGCAGGGTTGTTGATCAACATCGAGTGTAAAGTGGATCATTATTAAGAAGAGTGAGAGAGAGATGCTGGAGTAATTACTTAGATCTTAAATTTAAAAAAACTCTGAGCTACATGTAATAGGCACATAAAACGCTCAATAAAACAAGATCCCTGACATAAAATGGAACATGTTTCAATTTTTTTATTCCAGACTTTTTTTTATATTAAGCAGAGATGTGCAAAGTTCTTTGAAAATTAAATAACTATAAATAGAAATACATGAACAGAAACTTAATTCAAATTAAAAGTTGCTGTTCTTAAAAGTAATTTTGTTTACAATAATTGGGAACGTAAAAGCAGTATTTGTGCACATAAAAAGAAGCAAAAAAATGTTTGTTTTTTTGTTGCCCCCCCTTACTTCACTTGGGTAAAATCAGTGGAGGCAGAATTTGTTGAAAACCTGCTTTAGCATTAAGGAAACTTGAGTGTTCAAAAATTACCGTCCATAAGAACTCAGAATGATGCATCCACAACTCAGCTGCCTGGGAGAATTAAATGTGCTTTCAGTAAGAACGCCATGAAATCTGTCCACTCTGTCTGAGAGAGAATAAAAAAGGAAACAATCAAACAAAACACATTTCACTGCACTTTACCCCCTATAAAGCAGAAGGATTTAGCAGTAATTTAGGATTAACAGCTGTTAGAAGAATATTTAGAATAAATGTAGCATTTCTGTAAAATCCCTTAAGATGGTAAATATTGTCTATCAGCTCTTTATAAATAAACTGAAATGAACTGATTTGGGCTACAGTATATTACCAATAAAATAGTTTCACCAACAGAAAAGAAAATATTTAGACTGAACAAACTGGAGTCCTGAAGTGGAGTCCACTGGAAAAGCCCTGATAATCAGAAATGTTCTCACAATCCCATTAATTAGCAGATATTTTACTTGGTTATTAGCACAAGTCTACTAAAAAAAAGAAGGGGGATGGAGGATTTTTTTTTTTGGAAGTATACATAGCCTAATTAATATAGTCTATTAATCTAAAGCAATATACATGGTATGGTTGCTACATGTCAGGTAGCCGGTCATTGACCTATCTTCTCCTTTTAGTGAGAGGGAGAAGATAGGCAGGGGTTAGTTCTGACGACAGCAGCTTTGGTCTACTGTTTTAACTTTTATTTTGATTTTAACGTCCTGATATTAAAATAATTTGCATTGCTGTAGCTTTTGAACTGTAGATTAAATTATAAAATATGAGTGACAAACCGTTTTTTGAACAATCTTTTAAATTTTTTTTGCCTCTTGCAACAAAAACTCATGTCTTGCGTAAATAAGAATTGAAACTATTGCGAATTCTGAAGTCAGACTGTAATTGAATTGTGCTGATTTTTGAAAAACAATCTAGCTTTAATGAAACCAGAGAAAACAGTTTACCTTGTGCGGGTTTTGCATGTAGTTGCCTGCTGTAGTTCCTTCTAAAGCAAAGTATTTTCTGTAGACAAAAAAGGAAACCAAAGTTAGAGATAATTTAAAAATAACAATTGAAAATAATCTTTCACAGTGCAAAATGTCTAATTGAGTTGTTCTCCTGCTCCAAGATAAAGAGAAACACCAAATATTTTTTTCCAGCCTTATAGGGAGTTTCTAGGTTTCATATTATTGAAAGGTCCCAAATTAAGCTACATTTAATATATTATTGTATATTATCGTTAAATCATATATTATACTATAATAGCTATGTTCTCATTGTAGTTGTCTTTCTCCTTTTTCCATCATATTTCCTAATGAACAATTACCCTCATCCTGCTCCTGAACTAGCCAGAGTGAAGAAAACGGATTAATTTGATCAGCTGATCAATGTCACCCACCCCATGGTAATGTGGTTCACAGCAATAGATCTCAGTAAGATTAGCTGCATTTTAGCACACACACACCGAGGCACAAGCCCAGCCCACTGCCTGAGTAATGAAGTGTTGGTGCTGCAGTCACTCTCCTCCACCTCCATACAGAATACATTACGTTAAGGTTTATACCAGCTCGCACTACGATTCAATAAATTCTCTTTTCCAGCAAGCAGAGCTGTCTGAGAGAGAAAATAGCTGAGAAACAAACAGGCAGGAAGGGAAACGGCCCTGACACGTCTTCTCTGCTCAAAGAGAGGCATGTAAATTGACTGCAAACAAAAAATCCATTAATAATGTTAATCACAATAATAATTTAGAAGCATGGGATACACACATTTAGCCAGGCAATCAGAAACCCATCTGTGGAGGTGTTAATATTGAAGAGATGCTGATGGCACAGAAAGAAAAAGAAAACAGCTTCTGCATATGTAATGACGACCGGGAGGCCATAACAAACACTGCTTTTAAGTAGACCGTATTACATATTAAAATTGCATCTTAAATATTTATTGCCTCATCGATGGCCCCTGTCACTGTATCCTTATTCGTCTCCCAGAAGACTAATGTCTGAGGCGAAGGGAATACAGGAACTCCATCCAGATTAAACAACCCCTGTATGAAACGGGCTGATTAAAATCAACTGCCACGGTAGATTGTGATGAATTATGCAGACTTTAGCAAGGAAATGAAGGAATACGCCAGGGTTAATTTAAAAATTTAATTTAGAAACTCTTAGGTAGATGTAGAGGGGATGGAGAACACTGCATACTGATAGCGTTCTGTTATTAGCGTTGTTTTACAGGTGACACGCTTGCATGTACACGTGTCCCACCGCTGCTGTCACCTCTGCCGCTCGTCACTGTAATCTGAAAAGTTGTTAGATTTCACCGCTTGGAAAGTTGCAGAAACTTATCATTTATGTATCACTGCTGCTTTTTCAGCCCAACTTTAGACAGATACCTGCATTTAGCTTGTGTTACAGAGGAGATGAATCAACACCATGAACAAGTTTGGTGCTCTGGACTAAAGAAAACAATGATGCATCATTGTTACTGCTTTAAATAAGAGGAAGTATTAGAGTAGATTCTAAGGAAGTCTGAGAAATGCAGCTGCTGCTGCTACATTTATCTTGTTTTGGCATCTCAACCTCCTTTTTTATGGCAACCTTTATTTTATAGTCATGAAAATAAAGCTCAATGTAGAAACAAATGCTAAATAAAATAGGGTTTGCTCATATTTTGAAAAAAAAAATAATAATAATTTAATAAGACTTTAAAATGAAGTCTGTTTTTAGCCAAACTATAATCCAAGTTAAAACCAGGATCCAGGATTATATCCGTATCAAACAGAGATAAGCAGAGTAAATGACTAATCTATTATTTTATTCGGGATTTAGTAGCTAAGAAAGAAAATGCCTTAGAAAAGTAATTAACCACATAAACATAATTTTACTGCAACTGGCTGAGAGTCTAAATAGAGAAGTTCACTCTTCTTTGTGAAATTCTTTGTATTTAGCCTTAAAGTGTTTTTGAGTCCAACCACGCCACTCCAAAACCTTTATTTTGTTCTCATGAATCATACATTTCTGTTCTTAACTCTAATGAATAATCCTGGTGTGCTTTATAATCGGAGCTGGATGTTCTGTTAGAGCAGAATCAACATTTCATCATCATTTACGGCACGATGAGCTTCACACCGCACCACTGCTGCCATGTTTGATTGTCAGGAAGATTTTCTTTTTCTGAAATTCTGATTTAAATCTTCTATTGTAACAGAAGATTTTTCCAAAAGGTTTCAGAAATCATTGAATGATTGGAGTTTAACTGGTTAGCAGCTTTTTTTCCAACTAGATCTGTCCAGGATGCTTTCTGCAAAATGACTTTCTTATTGCTTTTCTATTGGTATATAATGGCTCCTAATGTAGTCTTTCAACTTTAGAAATATCTGTGTGACTCTTTCCAGAGCAACATAAGGCTGTGTCTTTGTGTCTCACCGCTTTCTGAATTCCTCTGCCTCTGAAGATACAGTGTGATGCTTTTTGAGATCTCTGAACCTAATTCCTAATCACTGACATTCTATCTAAATTATGTTCTGATTGTGACGGTCTAGTTTTAGTGTTTTTTTATATTTCCACAGAAAACACATGGAAGATCAGTACTTTAAATGGGGACTAACTTTTTCACCACAATGTATATCTGAGTTACAGCACAGAGTCTAAATGTCTGGAACACCTGTCTTTTTATCCAGTTGAATAAGGAAGTGTGTTGTAGTGAAGACGAACATTTAAATATTAATATTCTACTGACAGGAGGAAACAACATTTAACTCCATATAAACGTATACCACAGGTATTGTTTATGTCAACACTATAATCTGCTCACATTGCAATAACACTTTGACTGCTTTTTTATCCATTTTAAAACCTAAAATGATATCTAAAGTCTAGGTTTAAATAAAATGATGCATGTACAGGGGTTAAAGCAGACAATCCATGTATGGAGGCCTTAGTTTGTGATGCAGCTGATGAACATTTGAGTCCCGGACCTGCCGACCTCCACTGAATATCTTCTCATTCAATCCCATTTGCTGTCCACTTTCCAAAATCATAAAGAATTAAAGATGACTTGTGTTTAGAAAGTCTTGGAAATATTAATGACAAGTAGGGAAAAAACCAGTTATTGTCAACAAAATTATTGTCAAAAAAGCAGAATTTTTTTTCATAGTTGTTCATTTTCCTGTTATGCTTGAAAATTTTAATAATTTAATTTGTAAAACAAACTGGAAGGTGCAAGCAGCAGTTTCAGACACCTTGGAAATTGATAAGATATTACTTCTATGAATTTGCAAATATTTGTCAGTTTCATTAAGGTTATTCTAGAAATAATGGATTTAATGCCACAGGCAGTCATGAAAGGGACCAAAGCCTTTTAAAAATGGCATTGCAAAAACAAAACTGAAGCATTTATTTCAATAATGACTGATAAAAATGTAAATGCCTATTCAACACCAGTCAGAAGAAGGATTCTTTCCAACCGGGGGTGAAATCAGAAATTTAAGATGCAAGGACCATGCTGAACTTTGTAACAATAGAACCAGAGTGAACCCATTTAGCTACAATAAATTCAGTTCTGAGGATCAACAAGGTCCTTTTTTTTTTTTTTTTTTTTTTTTTTTTTTGCAGGAAGGCCCACTTTTTAAAATGCAGAGTGCTCTCTTTTCTCAGCCCTATTTCTGCGTTTTGATTTGGCTATAATATCATGTGCGACAGGGATGGCTGCTCCTGCCTCTTTTCCTCTCTACACGTCTATCCTGCCTAAAGAAAAGAAAACAGAGGAAGAGCTTTTAATGAGATCAACACAGACCGCCAGGAACATTGATAAGTAAATACTACAGCTTTAAATGCTTCTCGCACTCAATTGGCTTCCTGCTATTGTTGCTGAGCGTACGCCTCAGTGAACACTAAATTTTCACTGTCACACTCCAATAACCCTAATTGTCCAAAATAAATGAGCTAATTTCTGAAGTTCCATTTTCATATGTGGGAGATAGGGGAAACTTTGCTGATTGATTGGATGCCTTTGTACGTGTCTGGGTAAAAATGTGTGTGTGGGTGTGTGTGCAACGGAACGGGTGTGTTAGTGTGAGAAACCGCAGCACTCATAATTTGAGGGAAGGCTTCTGTTTATTATGCCTCTGTTATTCACTGTGAGCATTGCTCTGACCCCTGCTGATATCCATCCGGCTTTCTCTCCTCGTCGAGAGGCAGAGAGCAGGGGAGAAATAGATGGATGGAGAGAGAAGAATGAGTGTTTGTTAGTGTGGTTGTGTATGCAGGCTGTGTGCGTGCCCCCATGGATTCAGTGCTGTGTCTAGCCTGATCATTTGCATTTTTCTCTTTTGAGCTGTTATTTTCAGCATTGCGTGCTGCATGAACCCCTAAGGGCCTGCAAGTAATTCGGTAAAAAGGCAGGTAAGACATAAATTAATCATACTCTGAGTCTGAGAGTTATTGCTATGGCATCTGTATGCAAGGATGGAAATACAGATGTACTCTATATATACACGTATTTTCATGGCATAAGAACACATATGGGAGCAGGCCGTGCAAACAGGAAGGGGGTTTAAACAAAAACACACACACACCCATACAGGGGACACCATTACAGATTAAAAATAAAAGGAGAGCAAAGTCAACCGAAAACAGTTTGAACCGTCTGGAAAAATTACAGTTCTGGTTAGAGGGGAACAACTTCTAACAGATCAGCTTTATTTAACATTTTTCTGCCAAATACACTGTTTCGCTATTTAATTCAATTAAAGAAGATTGAGAATATAAGATTTTCATTGTTATTACCTTTATTAAAATTAAACCTCTGCTACTTCATAAAAATATATATATATATTTTGGAACAAAATATTACAAAAACAAAAAGATGAAAATAGGTTTTTTATAAATATGCAAATCCTCTTAAATTAAAAAACAGTGTGTGTTCAAAATATATCACCTGATGATGAAGAAGCACAAACTGAACCATTTTCAACAGCCCAACATTAACCTCAAATATAGTACAACTGATCAAATTAGCTTCTCCTGACTTTTTCAAGGCTTAAACAAAGTATTAGTTTAAAGCAGTCGTGTCCAAACCTTTTGTTAAAAGGGCCAAATCCTCCATATAGAAGGATTTCAGAGACACAATGTAAAAAGATTTAAAAGAAAAGAAAAATTATTTATTTCTGCATTTATAATTTTTATTTGTTCAATAAAAATACTAAAATTGCAATATTTAATGAAAAGCACAAGGATGTAAAAGGTTTTGTGGATAAAGCCAAACTGAAAACAAGGTTTATAATAACCTCTTTGTTAAAAGAATGTCTGACAGTTTTAATATTGTTTGAGAAAATATTTTATTTATCGCGTCTTAGTGACCAGAGCCGGACCCCAGTTCCAGTGATTTCTGTACTAGATGGAGCGGAAAAAGGTTCAGACAGTGTTGGGCAAGCTACTTGTCCAGTGTAGTGAGCTAAGCTATCAGCTACTCAACAATAAATTAAGCTTCACTACACAAAAGCTACCACCTAAAGAATTATAGCAAGCTAAGTTACACTAATGTGTTAAAAGTAGCTTAACTACATCAGAAGCTACTTAACGTTGTACCAACCTAATATCAATTCAAAATGAGTCTGACACACTGGTTAAAACATTTATTAAAGATCAGCCAATGACATATCACAGTGTAAACATTGCTTTATGATAAGCATATTAAAATAAAAACTAAAGTCATTACTAGTAGACAAACTAGTAAACAATCTGCTGTTATTACAACCAAATTAAAGGTACTGTGTAGTGTTCTACACACTGAGACATGGCTATGAGTTTGCATTCAATGGACATCTCTAGGGAAAACAAAACCCTACAAAAGACCTCAATTAAACAGTTGATTCAAGTAACAAACAAAACTGTTTACAAAAGAAGGTGAAAAAATAAAGAAGCTATTTAAGAGATAAATATATATATGTCTCACCATTTAATTTAATTTCTACCTACATATTTATTCATTGTATTTCTGGAGGCAATTAATTGAATGCTTATTTATTTATTTATTGAGCATTTATTTATTTATGTATTTATTTTATATACGGTAGAGCTGTTCCTCCATAAAAAATCTTATCTGTGCACAGCCTAAAAACAGATTTATGTAAACATCCTGTCAGGTAAACTAGGCCATGAAAACACAATATCGAAGTTTCACTACTGCTCTCTAATTAGAGTATCTTAGTGGCACAAATGGGAGAATTATCCTGCCATAATGCAAGAGCACATCATTTCAATTTGAGAAAAGAATTTCATCTTCTTGCTCTCAAAACTTATAATGCTCACACTCAAAACATGCTCTCTCTCTCAAATATTTTCTCTTCTCTCTTTGTTTCTTCTCTCAGTTTTAATGCTTCTTGCACAGATATTTTCTCCTCTCGCTTGCCTCCTTCTCTTCGCGCACAAACCACGCTCTGTTACGCTCGCAAACCCGTAGGCTCTGCTTGCGGATTTGTTTTGCTCTCTCAGACTGCAGTTGGATCGTTGCCTAGCAACCTTTCCAGCCAATAGAACGACAGCCTCGGAAAGGGTGCGCTTGTTTAACCCTACTGAGTGTGCCTGCTACTACGCCACTTATAAGAGCGTCAGCTGAAACTGCTATTTACAGTAGTTTTGTGGCTGATTGTTGTTTCAAAATAGAAAACCTGGTTTCATTTCTTAGTTTTGCCCTGGATTTTGTAGCGTTTGTGGACGCTACATCGCTACTTGATCAAAACAATAACGTCGCTACAGGAAAGTTACTTGATAAATAAAGCAGCGACGCTACTGTCAAGCTACTGGAAAATGTAGTTAAACTAATAGCTTCGCTACATGTAGCGGCGCTACTGCCCATCACTGGGTTCAGACTTGTTAAAATGAAAACAAAAAGTTAAGTTTTGTAAAATAAACTTATATTGTTTATCTAACAATTCTAAAATTTCTTTTCTCTGTATGAATCCTTCTTCTAAAAAACAAAACAAACAAAAATCTCTGATAACCCTAACAGGAACTTTTTTTCCAACCAGGTCGGCTTAACCTCTTGTTTGACTGACACAAGACACTTGACTTCTGTCTGAGATTCAAGTCTTACTAACAGTTCAAATCTCATGTGATAAAGAGGAAGCCAATGTGTCAGGTGCAAACAATGTTTACAGCACATTTCTTGCTCACATTTTTATCTGTTTCTAAAGTTATAGGTGACCTAGATACAGTATCATACATTTGATAAGCAACTCTTATTTTAAGTCATAGAAATGAGGGTTGGGCATAAGACTTGAGACTTGACTTGGACTTGCCCCTCAAAGACTGAAGAACATGTGTGTGGAAAATGTTTTCAAAAATCACTCTTTAAAAAATCCTTTACCTCAAAATAGCAGAAGCTGTTGGTTGCCGTTAAAATTAGTTATTTAAATAAATTCTGGTTATTTATTCAAGACTTCAAGTTGAGCAGTTCTCTACACTCCTCCCCTCCTCTCCTTCTAGACTTATCTATGTCTTTGTTCCTGAATTCAGCAGTCCGAAGCACATTGCCTCATCAATACACTATCGGCTAAGGCAGACTAGATAAGAATTCTGCTCCTATCTGTCTGTGGTGAATAAGCTGTCTAGAGGTCTGAACAGTTCAGGTCAGCACACATACACTTGAATCCCCCCACCAACAGACGCACACACAAACACACACTAAAGATGTCTAAAGTTTTTTTTTTTCATATAATCCAGCACATGCCCAACGTTATCTGGGAGAAAGGATTCAATTCAGCAAGAAAGATATTACTGCATCTCATATATCTCAACTTATCCAGTGTGTTACTCTAATAGTTAACTTGGTAAAAGAAAAAGAAAAGTTGTCTTAGCGATAACACACAGCATGACTTAAGGCACCACCCAACTGCATAGTGTGCATAGGGAACATACTAAAGAACTGGACTGTCAACTAATTCTGAGCTGAAATTAGAATATTTACAACCAAACAGTTATACCTATATGCACATATAGCTTTTTAGGCTGTTTACAAAACTAAAGAACAAAGTATATGTTGTGGTGGGAAAAAGTATTCACCTATTCACCACAGTTAAATAAACAGAGATCGATGGATTTCACTCAGTCAACACTTAATTTTTATCTTTGCAGGAGGCAGTTCATCATACAGCCCTTACTGCTTTGTAATCAGCCCTGTTCTGTTCTTGATAGAGTGTGTTCCCCTCACTCACAATAATGGAAACTAGTCAGAGTTAAAACAAAATACAGACACTTTGGTTAAACAGTAACATGTTATGAATACACCTTGAGAAAGAATCTGGTTTGTTATGGGAAGAAGGCAGGTCTGGTCTAATAAAAAACATTCTCATGCAGGGGAATTGTGTGGCCTTGCAGGTAAAACAGACTATGTGAAAACTTTTATAGTGAGTAAATAGGATAAATTAATACATAAAATAAGAGAAACTAAATTTTCCAACCACAGCCCAACCATTTCATTCAATAATAAGTAAAAAGAAAAAAAGATTGAATTTAACTAAGATTGTGAATATATGTAAAGACTATACATAAAAATTTTATTAAAATAATGAAAGAATATATATATATATATATATATATATATATATATATATATATATATATATATATATATATATATATATATATATATATATATATATATATATATATATATTTATATCAAAAAAAGCACAACTGCAATCAAGCCAGTGGACAACGTTAAATGATTATAAGAGACTGAAAAAATCATGGAAAAATATAAGGTAACTAATTTTATAACCAAAATGCTGTCTAACAATATTTATAGATACTTAATCAGTCTACCGGTATTTTAAAACACCTAGAAAGGCTATCAATAACATGTATGTAAGGTTGGTGCACACACTGTACATTAATATATCTATCTAAAGCTATCTATTAATCTATTTATCTGAAACTATCTATCTATCTTTCTATTTTCTATTAACTAGTTACTGAACCTCCATGGCAAGCTGCGTGCAATAGAAATCAGGAATGTAAACAATGGAGAGCAACATGGAAGAGAGTATGGGCCTAGTTGGTTTGCTTTACTGTTTCACTCTTCAGTCCATAAACTATTCAAGATACAACAGGCAGGTTGACAATCTAGCGCAGGCATCCCCAAACTCGGTCCTCGAGGGCCGCTGTCCTGCAGGTTTTAGAGGTTTCTCTGCTCCAGCACAGCTGATTTTAATTGATAGTTGATTAACAGGCTTTTGCTCTACTGCAATCATCATAATCAGCTGTGCTAAAGCAGGGAAACCTCTAAAACCTGCAGGACAGCGGCCCTCGAGGACCGAGTTTGGAGATGCCTGATCTAGCTGCTTATCTTCCCGTTCACCAAAATTCCTGACAGCTCCATCCCAAGTTGGAATGCTGTCATTTTTAGAGACAATTATTGTCAGGACTCTGCTGGCCCTGCTGCCTCTGCCTTCTCCACAGGTATTCTAGGTTGACTGAGTGGAGCTCGCACACCTGCAGGTGGTTCTGCAGCACCGGGGCGCTCTATAAGAACTGCGCTTAGACAGCGGGAGGACGCCTGAGTGTTACTATTGTGGTATGCTAACCTACCACTGTCTCAAGCCTTCAAAGCTCTCTGAGTAATCAATCTTACCTTTGTGTCTCCCAGGTACCCCCTCATGTTCTGATCCATCCTCTGAGTTCTCGTTATCGCTCTCGTGGTGGATTTCTCTGAGTGGTTCCCCCGGTTCCTTCCGAGTCGGTTGCCCCCTCTGGACCCATCACCCTCACGGACATCCACCAGGTTCCCCCCGCTGTTCTGGATCCCTGGTTAACCCGGTGCTGTTCGGATCATCTCTGGCTTCAGCTCCCTGGTCACCTGGATGGCCTTCTCCACCGTCAGGCAAGCATAGAGTCCTCCCGCCTCCTCCCCGGTTCGGCTTTCCCTGCTCTGAGGTAAGCGTTCGTCCAGCTGTACATACCTCTCTGCTCCGTCCCTGGTTAACCGCCCTTCTCATTCCCTTAGACGTTCCCTGGTTCCGGCTCCCTGTGCTGAGCTTCGGTCTGCTGTTGCAGAATCCCCATTCATTAAACTTTTCAATAAAACTCTTAAAGATCTGCCTGTTTCCGAGTTTATTCTGCATGTGGGCCAAACACGTCAAGCAGAACATGACAATTATAGGTCCCAAGAATGGTATTTATGTTTTGGCCATTGGGAAACTATTTTATTTTAAAGAACACACACATATAGCTGTTTTACATCACAGGATACCTTCAGGAAATAGATGACTCAGAAAATGTAGTCTACCAACAACACGTGGTACAAACACGGGAAAAAGAAATAGCACAAAAGCAGCAAGAAATGAACAAAATATAAAATTAATTCATAGGTAAACAATATGAGGTCATGAATGCTAAATGTACAACTTACTTAAAACTCACCATCAGCATCCATCACACATGAAGTTTTTGCCCAAACGTTTTAGTTTTGTTGTGGATCTTTGTAATAAGATTAACTAGGATCAAAAAGGTTTCTTTTAACATTGTGAGATGCACTCTTGGAAGTTGCTGTGACCGGATTTGACAAAATCTTTAATTCTTTCACCATAAAATAAATATTTTCATCAAGATGAAAAAGGTGCTTCCTTGTGTACTAATAGTTGACATCCAATAATTTTATTAAACAGTCATAGTTTTGGGCAATATATAAGAATTATAATCTAATTTGTTGTTACTGATCTTTCGTAAATACTCAAAACTTTAAATTTTTTTTATAAATGTTACATTTTAATGAAATTATTTCAGAGTTAAAACAACTACCCCACCAGACATGTATTGCTGCATCTATAAAGTGTGTGTTGCATGCAGCATCTTCTAAAGACATGTAATGCAGACAAGGCAAAAGCCAAATAACTTCCAATCATTACCTTGTCCATTTAGTCATTTACCTCTATCAGAGATCTGACTTGTAGGTAAACATGGTTTACCAAAGCTAACACTTTGGTTTGCTGGTGTCACCACTTCTTTAATAAATATTCACCTCACATTTTTCATTAAGGTAAATCAAGCCACTCAGTATAGTCATATAAGCTCTTGGATCAGTGATTACATATTGCCAATGACTGCCTATATGTTGTTATAAAACCACCTTGACAAAATGGCAAAGCATCCAGGACATCTCCTAAACTTTTCCCACTCCACCATTGTGTCTACAAGACTTTGAAACCAAATGCATTACTCTTGTTTCTTACTTCTCCGTCCTTTTCCAACTAAGGACCTTGGCCTCAGAGTTATAAGTACTAATTATTCATACTGACTGCCTTACACTTGGCTGCAAGTCAAGGCCAACAGGACAAAGGCATGCACCTTTCAAATAAAGGATTGTTTTTGATTTAAGCAGCAAGAAAAAACAAGAAAAGCAGCATCAAACCTGAAATAGTTCAGGAAAAACTTGCCCCACTCCTTGCTTTGCTCCAAAATATGTCCATAGAAGCTCTGAACACAATCATTTTTACATGGACCATCCTTTACCTTTTAGTTTGCTTTTTAGTATGACCATCAGAGCAAACTATGAAAAACGTAACACCTGAGTATGTAGTGTTATGGTATTGGAGTGTCTCATAAGCATATATATCGATCTCAAAGCTGTCAAGAACCGAGGACAGAATGGACCCAGTATTCAAGGAGACAGTCAGTAGGCAAGTTCAAAGGGTTTATTAAATGAAAAACAAAACTAAAAGGGGAGCTGCTAGAATCTGTGGCACGCGGCAACTGCAGGCGGGGGGGGCGGGGCACCTCCCACTCTCAGATACTCTGTAGTGGGAGAAACACAGGTAAGTGACCACGATCATCTGACAGAAGATGATTATCTGAGTTGGTCACTTACCTGGTTTAACAGTCCTCAGCAGTCCCAGAGGTCATGGAGGAAAGCCGATCCTGGAAGGGATCCAGAGCAGACAGAACAGGATCCAGATCAGGCCGGAACAGACAGGTGGCAGGATCCAGGCTTCCAGACATCATAGAGCTCCCAGGCGGGTTCAGAGTCTGAGAGAGTTCCGAAGCATGACCAGACGGTCACGCACGGGAGCAGGATCAGGTGCAGATGAGCAGGCTCAATGGAAAAGGGTAGCCAAGACAGGATGTGGACAGGACAGTACTTGATAAAAACTGAACCTCCCCAAATATTGAGCCAAAAACCCAGAGGATTCCGCAGGGGAGGAACAGTGGATGATCAGGAGACGAGACAAACACAAAAACCTCTTTCCACTGGCTGCTAGGATCTAGGACATGAACCAAGAAAGCAAAAACTGAACGGACAGACTAACAGAAAGACAAGTAATGATCTGGCACTGAATTCTCAGGCTAAACTGAATATAACCAAGAGGAAACAGGTGAGAGGAATAAATTGTAATTGAGACAGGGAGGGAAAACGACAGGTGAAAGGGATTACTAATTAAGGAGGAGCAAACAGGCCAGATCATGACAAAAGCATTGTAAAAGAATCCTGAAAAGGCTAAAACATTTGGTATGGTGTGTTTTAGGGATGCACCGATAAATCGGCCGGCCGATCGATAGGCTCCGATTTCCTTAATTTAGGGTGATTGGTGATTGGCCGATATTTACATATGAAACCGATCTTAACCACCGATCTATCTACCTCCGCGAGTGTCTTAAAAGCAGTTGCTATTCCATATTTTTTCTGCTCTTAGAGACGGCTGACTGAAAGACCCGCCCACCAGGTGAGGTGAACTGTAACAACATCCGGTGTCGCAGTTCACAGGTCACCAGGTGTAGCTATGTCGTTGGTTTGGAAATATTATATTGTTAAAGAAGGAGAAGAAAAGCTTGCAATTTGCAATTCTTGTATGACCGAAATTAGTCGGGGTGGAACCACTTCCAAAAGCTTTAATACTACAAACCTCGTTCGCCATTTAAGAAACCACCACGCCGCTGAATATGCAGCATTTGAAGAGAACAATCAAGCTAAGGCTAAAGCGAAAGCCACCGGAAGAAAAGAGTCTGTTGGTGGCCCGCTGTTAGCTCTTATGAGCAATGAAAAATACAAAGCTACTACGAGGAAACTTATGGAGTTCATGGCTTTGGATGACCAGCCATTTTCTATCGTTGAGGACCAGGGTTTCAGAAACTGGATGCAGCACTTGAGCCCACGATATAACATACCGAGTCTGAGATATTTTTCCGACGTTGCATTACCGGAGTTGTTCGGCCAAGTTTCGAGGCACACCCGCAGCTTACTAAACGCCAATGTGAAGACACTCAGCTTTACAACAGACATCTGAACTTCTGATGTAAGTGTTATGTCCATGTTGAGTCTTACTGCACAATGGATTGATGAACAGTTCGAGCGTCACCAAGTACTCTTAAACTGTAAAGAAATGTTGCCAATTTATCAGCTGAGTTTAAGGGCATGTTGGATCACTGGGAAATCGACCATGCAAAGGTTCACGTTGTTTTACGGGACAACGCTCGTAATATGAGCAAAGCACTGAATGATGCTAACTTGAAAAGTTTACCCTGCCTAGCGCACACAATGAGAGAAAATTAAAACTGAGCAGAGCAAGGCAGGTGGAAGAAATGAACCTATAATCCAGTCATCAGTGCCAAGATCATAACAGATCTTAAGGATACTTGACTGCAGAAAGTTGGCAACCTGTTCGCACTATGAGCTTTAGCATCTGCTGACCCGCTCCCTCAATTTACGTATATGAAAAGAAAGACATTAGCTTTAAGAAGTAAGCAACATA